>NC_058132.1:85182128-85190342 GCF_016433145.1 Gracilinanus agilis | reverse complement strand
ATATATATATATATATATATATATATACATATACATATATGTATATATATATATATTAGGTATTTGTGAATACTTATATGAATCCATACATACATACACACTTTTAATAGAGTGATTCACCAGCTCTTCTGGAAAACAATTCAGACTTTTTCAATGAAGAAAGCAGAGGAATAGTCTGAGTCATAAAGCTGACATGCCATCTTGATAAATAGGGCAATATTATTTTTACAACAGTTGGGTCAATTCTCTCAATAGTGTTTGTATGTGTGTATGCATATGTATTATATATTAATTATATAAGTATGGATATATTATGTTAGTTTTCCTATCTTCCAATTGTCCCACTATGATTTAATATTCACAACTTTTGTCATCATTGCAAATTAGCTGGGTAAAAGAAAATACCTCTAAGGTGTGCTGATATGAATTTCTCATATTAATGATTTGAAAGATTTTTCATCTGTGCATACACAGACACTTATGCTGTGAATATACATACATATGCCATGTATAATATGTATATGTACACATACATTTTACCATCTTTATCACATCTACCATATTTTTCACATCACATTACATATTCATTATATATACACAAAATATTAGTTTGCCTGTCTTCCTTTGGTTCATCTATGATTTACTATTGTATAATTTTTATCATCTTTGCAGAGGCTTGAATTTAAGTCTTGGGCTTGTCTAAACAAACATGTTTCCACACAGCTATGCAGGTGCAGTCAGCAATGCTGCTGAGGAGAGATGGGGAGATAGATTCCCTTGCCCCTCCTTGCTGAAATGCTGGGAGACCCAAGCAGCACATGACAGAGAGGAAAAGAAGAAGAGGACAGTATTAACCTTCTTAAGTCTACTGAGGTAGAAGCTCCTTGTGGATCTGTTGCAATCCTTTGAGTCTAATTCTCCTAGCCCTCAGCCATAGATACCAAAGGACTAACCAGCAGCTCTGGTTACAATCCTCTTTATTTATTTTTATACCTAAAATCAATTTTATTTAGGAGGACTCACATATAATGGTCACTACTACTTTTCTTTTATTTTAAAAAAAAGTCCGTGCCTTCTGTCTTAGAATTGAAACCAAGATTTGTTCCAAGGCCAAGATGAATGGTAAGGGCCTGGCAATTGCGGTTGTGACTTTCCTAGGGTCATACAACTAGGAAGTATCTAAGGCCAGATTTGAATCCAGAGGCTCCCATCTCTACACCTGGCTTCTGAGTCATCTAGTTGGCCCTCTTCACTCACTTTCAAATACAGACTAACCAATTCCAAAATTAAATGAGTTATTTGGAAGAAAATAATAAGTAATATCAAACCTTTTAAGTCAGTTAAAGAACTTTGCACTACATAGATATAAGGATTAAATTAATATCTTACCAGATCATATTGCCCCAAAGTAATTAATGCCACAAGAAATTATCAGCAGCCTATAAGATTGGCTTGCAAGACAATCAGTGATGGGGAAAAGAAGGGAAAAAAAAAATTATTACACACCTGCTATGAGCCAGGCACTGTGCTAAGTGCTTTAAAAATATTAATTCATTTAATCCTCACAAAGACTTTATGATATAGGTATTATTATTTTCCCCATTTTACAGTTGAGCAAACTGAGGGAGGCAGAGCTTAAGTGATTTGCCCAGGATGCCAGAGCTAGTAAGTTCTGAGGTCTAATTTGAACTCGGGTTTTATTGACTCCAAGACTACTCATCAGCAAATGAAGGTAGATTTAAATAAAGAATACTAAGACCAAAGTATAGAACATTTTTCATCCCCTCTTCTATAGGAGAATTTTTTAAAGGACCAAATTGAACATTTTTTACAGAGTTAACAATGATCCAAGAACCTGAGAAATATTTCAGATGGGTTGAAAGGATAAATACTAGGGGATTAAGTATCCCAAACATTGTTTGTTCTTTTAACTATTAAAATACACAAATTTTGTCTGTGAATCAGAGGACAAGATAGTTGGTTAAGTGATTTAAAAGAACTAGAGTGCTAACCACAGGGCCCTTAAACATGGCAAGAGGGGAATGTAAATGGTGGAAACTTGAATCAATGTCAGGGGACGATGACCCCAAACTCTTGGTGCCTAAGAATCAAGTTGAAGAACGGTGGGGTAGATGGAATGTAGTAGGTCCTGGCCTTGCAACAGAGGCAGCAGAATCAACCACTTTAGAAAGCTCAGAACTTGGAAGTTTTCCACAGTATGTGAGCCATCTACTGGCTCTTTCTTCTCCTTATAGTTTTTCTTCATTTCGGTGATATCAAAGACGAATTTACCTTAGAAGTAGCTTGCTGACTTCTTGCTTATCTGGTCATGTTAGATGTCAAAAGTGCCATCTTTTTCACTAATATTTAAGATGTGTATTTTCAATAGTTTAGTTCCTACTTATAGCCTTCAGCATGGTAAAAACTTTCCTAAGGTCATGAGATAACATTTCTTCTGATTCTGGGAATGATCTGCATTATCATTAGAATAATCAAGTTTTGCTAGTTCAACAACCTGTAGTGTGGCTTTGAAGAACATGTTTTTACAGTTAAGTGGAAACAGGAGACAAGTTGGCACAGATAAGAGTTAGTCTGTTTCTTAATCCTACAAAAATCCTTAAAAATGAAACCTTGAACTCCTGATCTCCCCCATCCACTCCCCCAAGGCTTCTTCTATCTCCATTGGGTCTATATTACCCAGTGCTCCCAACTCTAATCCATGATGGCATGCGTGATACTCCATGTATCTCCTCCTCCCCATCCTTTTCCCCACCACTACCTGCGTTCTTTCACTATCCCATCCCATGTCCCCATGAAGCTTGCTCCTGTATCCTTTTTGTCACTTGTCTCTGTACTTTCTGTGCTGTTTTCCTCTATACCCCCTGTGTCTTATTAAAGTGTAATTATAGCATTATTCCTCACTGCCTCTATGGACTTTACCCAAAGGCACTCCATATTATAATTCCATAAATTAATTATTCATTCAATGTATTTCAGAATTATAATAGAGGATGTACCCACTACAGGAGAGAGCAACCAGGGATGATGGGTCTCCTGGATGGACCCTAGATTCTGCAAGTGGGAAAAGACTGAAGGAAAATGAGAAAGGGTGGTCTAGTTTGAAGGAAGCTAAGTTCTTGTACTACACTTGGAAAATTTGATACCACTCAGCATTGTATTACTCTATAGTATAATGGGATCTACCACTATCTCATCTGTGGGTCTCTCTCCCCTAAAACTCTTTTTTTAATAGCAATTAAATTACCTACTATGTTTGAATTGTTGAGTACATACATTTTTGTCTGAGTTTTTGGGAGACACATTTTGTAGCTTCTTTCCCTCTATTATGTTAAATCCTCAGATTTTCAGAAATGGATAACTTCAGTAACAGTTGAAAGCAGTGGGATTTTCATCCAGATTTGTAGTTCTATCCCACTCCGATTCTGAGACTTACCAGATATGATTTTCTTTAAGCACATGTTTGATACAGCAGTTGGAATTTATAGATACAAAGAAACCTTGAAATCAAATATTTAATAAAAGGTTACATATTT
The DNA here is from genome assembly GCF_016433145.1 of Gracilinanus agilis. NCBI lineage: Eukaryota > Metazoa > Chordata > Mammalia > Didelphimorphia > Didelphidae > Gracilinanus > Gracilinanus agilis. Next base: position 85,186,788 of record NC_058132.1, on the reverse strand, counting down.
AAAAAGTGGGAGGGGGCAACCAATTAGCTTAGTGGAGAATGAGAACCAGGCCTACAGAGGGGAGATCCTGGGTTCAAATCTGGCCTCAGACACTTCCTAGCTGTGTGACCCTGGGCAAGTCACTTAATCCCCATTGCCTAGCCCTTATTATTCTTCTGCCTTGTAACCAATACACAGTATTGATTTCAAGCTGGAAGGTAAGTGTTTTAAAAAAAGAAAAAAAGTCATATTGTATCACTAGAAGAATACTAGTGTAAAAAGATGGGCTTTCCATCATAGAGGAATGATTGAACAAAGTATGTAATAAAATAATATTGTGTCACAAAAACCAACAAAAGAGATATTAAAAAAACTGGGAAGATTTATATGGACTAATGCAGAGTAAATTAAGCAGAACCTAAACAATTTATACAATGACAATACAGCATTGTAAAAACAAAACAAAACAAAATACTGAAAGACTTATTAATCAATGATCAGTTATACCTCCAGAAGACTGATGCTGATGAGTTTCTTAACAGAGAGATGATGGACTATATAGAATGAGACATATTTTCAAAATGATCATTGCATGAATTTGTTGTGCTTGAATAAGATCAAAGACGAGGAGTAATTCAGGACATTCTTAGTTTGAGGTTCAGGATTGGAATAAAATGAGACACTAAAAGACCATCTGAGAGTTAACAAAAGGAAGTTTAGTTAGCCAGACAATGGAAAGGACGTTTAGTAAGGATAGAATATTAATTTGGGTAGATTCTACCCTCTTTAGCTCCATATAGGGGATCATGCTCCTTGGCAGATGTACAACAAAGTACAAGTAATCACACCCTTGTGTATTGACCTTTCATGTCTTGGTTGATGGATAGCTGCATTGTAAGCTTGAGCTTCCAGACCAGTCGTGATCAGACTCAAATAGGCTCACTTCTATGAGTCTCAGTTTCTTCATTGTAAAATGGAGATAAAAAAAACTGTGGTGCTGATCTCACAAGGGCTTTGCAAAGATAAAATGTGACAATACATTTTACATTTTTTGCAAAGTTTAAATAAATATGTTCCCACTGAGGACAGGGAGTGTTTTATCTTTGTCTTTGTATAGCCATTTCCTAGCATAGTGCTGGGCACAAAACAGGCATTTAATACATGCTCATTTATAGTAATGAAGCTGGGAAGGATAGCAAACATGGAGGATAATAAATCAGAAATTTTAAAAACATTAGTCTTTTCAAGTTATATAAATGCCAGTTATTAGATTGATGAAGATATTTTCAATATTACTTGGAAGAGGAATTTTTCTTTTTCTGCTTGGTCCCAGAGAGAAGAACCAGGAGCCAAGGAGAGAGGGTGCAAAAGTGCACATTGAGGTTAGATGTAAGGAGAAAATAACCTACCCATTGGAGCTATCTAAAAGTGACATAGACTACTACAGGATGAGTTCTACAAACTCAAGAGTTCTTCAATCAGAGCTTATATCACTACTTCCTGGGAATTTTGCAGAGATTGTTTGCTCAAAATGGATTGAACTATACAATCTCTCAAGGGCATTCCAATTCTCAATATTTGTGCTGGTTTAGGGGTGCTTTAGGGACCCAGGGACCTCACAGGGCTCTGGAGTCCAAGAGATGATTAGGAAACTCAGAAGTCTAAATATTCTCAAGGTACAGGGCTCTGTTGGGTCTGACTGACTCACTTTCTGTCTATCCTCTCATCAGGCCTCACACCTTTTATATTTCTGGTGGCACTTCAAGCCTTTTCTTGTTTTTTTAATCACTGAAAAAAAATATTGCTAATTCCTCCCTGCTTGGCTGGACTTTTCAAAGCTAGTTCATTTGTTTCCTCTGTGTTGTATCTCCCAGAACCTGAAAGTCAAAGCCTCTGGGTTTCTGGTCAGGAATTGTGTCAGGGAGAGGGAGGCAGTGAGTATCCTGCATTTATGTCTCTATGTCTGCCTCTAGCCCCTTCCTTTGGGCCATTTCTGGGTCACAAGTGTCCTTGCTTCTAGTTTTCTTTCTCTTTCATTGGTGATGAGACAGAAGGGAACAATTCTTATCCCCGTCCTCTCACTTCGAGACATCCTGAGATTCAAATGAGTTAATGGATGTAATAAGAAATGCTGATTATTGTTATTGCTGTTGTTATTAATTATTATTAACCTATAATCATCAGAGGAAGTTAAGTGGAGCAGTCATTAGAGTACCAGGAGGCAGGAAGACAACCTCAGACACTTATTAGCTGTATGTGAGGAAATTTACCTTGTCTCCATTTTATGTCACAGATGACACCCCCTGGCATCAAACTGAGCATCCACATACACCATTACAGAGGGAGGAGCTAGGAGGTTATATAAGTCCAGAGGAGAAACAGGAGGGCCTCTCTACTTCAGCACTGCTGCAGAAGAGCCAGCTAAATGGAAGCACTAAAATCAGGATAGTCTTTCCTTAGGAGTGATCTATCTCCATCTTCACTCTCCTCTTTCAACTTCTCCTTCCTATTAATAAACCTTCTATAAGGGTTAAAATAGGGGTTTTGACAAAATAAAAGAGCAACTTTTACTAACTAGTTTTAATGAGAATATAGTAGAGTTGAAAATTAATACTATCCCTTTAATCCAGAGAAAAGAAAACTTCTAGCAGCTTTTAACAATTAGCAATTTAGTTTAATTAATATAAAGATAGTAAATGAATATAGTAAAGGAGAGAAATATAGGAAAGAGGTAGAAAAATAAATTTCCTAATGTCTATACTAGTTATCCTATAACTATCTGTAACTGCCTATAATTACTATCTAAAACTGCCTATATTTACCTATACCTGCCTATAACTACCACTAATAACAACCACCCCACAAAGTTCCAACTCAATCCAGCCCAATCAAAACCAACCCAATCAGTGTTTAATCCAACCCCAATTAGGTCTGTTGACAAAGACCAGTCACCTTCCAAAAAGTTCAAGGAAGGGAAAAAACCTAGCACCCTAAACCAAAAACCAAAACCCCAAAAGACAAAAAGCCCTCTAAAGGTTAAAGTGAAAAACTGTCTCAGTAAGCTCAGGCCTGCCTTTATATTTCAGCAACTAAACGCTAACCCACACCACCAGCAACAAACCCCCAATGACCAACTCACACCTAGCAGCCAACTTCCTGCAACCACCAACCCTAACTGTCAGCAACTCACAGACATTGGCCAACTGACACTGACATAGCAGAGGGCTCCCCAGTTCCTACTTCCTGTCACTGTGGGCTGGTTAATCCTACATATCTCCATGGTATGAGGACCTCCAGGTCTCCCATTGAATTAAAAAAGGAATAAAAATTTGTTTTTATACTTCAAAACCTCTGGCCTGGCCCCAAATATTTATATGAACATTTGTGACCCTGGACAAGTCACTTAACCATGTTTACCTCTTTTCCTCATCTGTAAAATGAGCTGGTGATGATGTGAGAAATAATTTGACCCCTATTCTTTTTAGTAGGCCCCCTCCCCATCTTAAATCAATAATTTGACCCCTGACTAATTCCAATTAGTATTGCCTAGTTTAATGTGATTCCATAGGGATAGCGATTAGTTACTTGTAATTATAAATAGTAATCAGAAGCACCTCATTATAGTTCATAGTTGAACATTTTCTAAAAATAATAGTCTTTCATCTCATAAAAGTCTATGTTAAACTCTAATTTGACAGCATAGCCTGAAGGAGCCCTTCCACCCAGTTGTAATAAGACTCAGTGGAAAGTTCCATGACATATTAAATATGGAAAAAAAAAAACCTCTTCCACCCAGTATTGCTTCCCTTGTGATCCTTATTAAACAAGCTGGGCTGCCTAAACAAGAAACTAAAGTATGGCTATTAAAGCAGAACTGACGAGAAAGTAGGTGGCACAAAGATGGGGTAAATAAACTAATTGCTATACATCCACCTACTATTTGGTAGCAATGGGACCACAGGGAGTACCAAGAGTTTGGAGTCCACCAAATTCATTCACCAATTCATGAAACGATCAGGCACAAAAGAATAGTACTAGGCACTGAAGGAAATTAAAGCTGTATTCTGGAGAAATAAGGAGCTCTGACCATGAGGAAAGTCTGATATCCTGTTTGTTGGAAGGGATCTGGCCCTTCTGATAAATCATTATTGGCTCAGAGCTCTGCCTCAGTTGTTTTACTGCAAATTGGCCAAATTTCTGGCATTACAATGGAAATAACAAAACCACTCTAGTATCTCTGCCAAGAAAACCTCAAATGAAATCACTTGAAGTGAGTCAGACAGGAATGAATGACCATAGTTAGTGGGCCTCCAATCTAATGATGACCTCATTCCCTGAATCTCCTACTCTGCTTTTGCTGCTCTCAAACAAGGTTTATGGTATGAAACAATACAGGGGTGTGCTAGCCCAAGGAGACTGGGAGAGGGGAGAGCTAAGGACATGTACTTTTATTTTTAATCCCCATCCTTAAGACTTTCTTTAGTCTAAAGTTTAGACTCTAAACAATCAACCAGACAATAAATCGAGCCCTGATTTATAGCAACTGCTAATTGCTGAAGTATAAATTCTCAGCCTGAAAATTTAATAATGTGAATCATTATCAAATTAAATTATTTTTATTATTAATACCATAATAATTACATATGTATTATTTATATATGTATTATATAAAAATAAATTT
>NC_058132.1:85079377-85179152 GCF_016433145.1 Gracilinanus agilis | reverse complement strand
TATATATATACATATATATATATACACACACATACACATATGCCTTTCTTTCTATCTCTAGGGCTTAGCACAGTACCTGGAACATTGTAAGTGATTAATAAATGCTTCTTGATCAATTCTTACCCCAAGAGAGAGCTGTCCTAGTCCAGGGACTCGTGTCTTCTTGATTTCTGAAAGATCCTGAGCTGAAGCAACTTGGGTGCTCCTGGAGCTTTTGGTTGGATCCTGATAAAAAGAGGTCACAGTGGCCTTTGGTGCCAGAGCTTCACAGTCAGAGGATTCAGCATATGCTTGTTTGATTTGCCTACATCATCTCATTTGAAGCTCACCACAGTGGTGCAGAGAAGAGAACTAAAACTCAAAGAAGTTAAATGAACAATAAATTAATCCTAGGCAGATGCCTGAGTCACTGAGAGGTGATACAACTTTTTCTTCTACTTCTACAGTCACTCGTTCAATTGTTTCAGCCTTCTGACTCTTTGTAACCCTATTGGAGGTTTTCTTGGCACAGATACTGGATTGGTTTGCCATTTTCTTCTCCAGCTCATTTTACAGATGAGGAAACTGAGACAAACAGGGTTAAGTGACTTGCCCAGGGTCACACAGTTAAGTAAGTGTCTGAAGCCAGTTTTGAACTCAGAAACACGTTCAGTAATTTTCTGTTATGTTCTGCCCTTTATGTATCCCATAACTGTTTGGTGTCAGAGACAAGATTAGAATTCAGGAAGATGGGTCTTCTTAACTGCAGACCACACACTCTATGTACTGCACCACTACTAACAGTAACAGTAAATGTTAAGAGGCAGAATTTGATCCCAAGTCTTCCTCACTCCCACTGCAATCCTTGACTCACAGTTCCACACTGTCTTGTCCCTTAAATTTAGATATGATGAAGCTAGAAGGGATATTGAATACTTTGAATAACAAAATCAGTGTCTTAAAAAGATTTTGAGAGACTGGAACAATGGCTCAAATATTTAATAAAATAGAATAAGAATAAATGTGAACCATTCATTTGGGATAAAGGGGGAAAAAATCAAATTTACAAGCTAATGATTGAGAAGAAAGGCTAGATAGTATAGTTTTTTGTTAGATTTGAAACTGGTTATAAGCCAATAATACAACATGGCAGTCAAAAATCCAATTAAACTTCCAGGAAGGAATACATGAGGATTAGTGATTTGTATAGGAAATCCTTCCTCTAAAAGTAGATTATACCCTTTCTCTGACTCAATAGATAAGATCTGAGGAATTGCTCCAGGCATTAATTACCCAAGGTCACTGAGCTAATAAGTGTGAGAGTCTGGGAATGAAGCCCAAATTTTCTGGATTCTGAGCCAAGAATTGTTAATCCACTTCACTCCACTGCCTCTGATTCAATTTAGGCTGCATTAGGTGAAGCATAGTGAGAAGGAGGAAAAAGGCAATCATTCCATTCCCCTCTGTTCTGGTCTCACCACATTTCAGGAAGGACATTGAAAAGATGACCCCATAAAAAAAAGGAACAAAATGGTGAAGGGATACAAAGTCATGCCAAAGAGGAAGTAGGTGAGCAATGGTAATAATCATAATTGGCCATGTTTCTAATGGGATAATATGTATAAAGTCTTTTGTGACTTTAAGTCTCAATATTTCACGTGTTATCATTGTTATTAGTGATAATAATAATCTCAATGTAAAAAATTTCAGCTTTGTGACTATAAACAGGTCACCTAACTGGAGCATCAATTTCCTTTTCTCTGATAGGGAAACACTACTCACACTATCCAACTCATAAAGTCTTGAAGACAATGCTTTGTGAATGTGAATGTCATACAGGGTATCCCAAAAAGTCTGTGTTGTTTTAAGCTACTAAAGCCAAATCTATCAAAAAGCTTCAAATTATAAAAGTTTAAAACCACCCAAAGACTTTTGGAACACTATGTATTTAGCCTGTAGAAGAGGACTTATTGGAGACATTCGCTACTTTCAAATATTAGAGGAGTTATGACATGGAATGAAGATTTTCATTGGTTTACTTTACTTAACTAAGTCCAATGGGAAGAAGTCGCGAGTATGATATGGCTCCACATTGGAACAAATTTATTAACAATGAGAGCTCAACAAATTTGGGGTGAGAAATAGTGGATCTCTATTACTGGAAATCTTCAAGCAGAAACAGAGTGAAAACTTCCTGGAGATGTTATAGAGATAGAGGGAATTCCTACTCATATGTAGGTTGGAACAAATGGCCTAGAAAGTCTTTTTTAACTCTTAGATTTTATGACATATGAATTATGGGGTCCTGACATTTTCTGACACATGTGCTGCTTTTTTCTTGGTACCAGATTTCCAAAGAAGCTCATGCATCATCAGACTCATGCACTTTTCCCTTTGGGTTATGACTTCTGGGATACATTTTCCTGCTTTCCTCTTCTGCTTATATTTCTCTCCTTTCTGAGCCTCCGTTTCTAATTTGTAAAATAGTGTTTGACTAGAAAACCTTTAAGATCCCTTCTGACTAAATCTATAAGTTGGTGATCCTATCACACCACCTAATAAACTTTCATTGAGAAGATGATAACCCATAAATCTTTAAAATGAGTCCTTTGTTCTATAAGAGTATAAATTTTAAGGGTTCGGGCTCATCTCTCTTTATCTAATCCAGCAGATGTCCCCCAGCCCACCCCAAAAGAGAACAATTATCAAGACACTTATCTCAAAGATGGATCTTGGATCAGAAAGGAAGGGATATTTTTCATATTTCATTAATATTTTTCATTAATTTCTATGACTTTTGATAAGTTTTTTCCTCTTTAGTCACCTTAAGTTCTATTTGATCCAAGCAATGGTATTGAGGACTGAGCTTCTGTGTAAATGTCTGTGTAAAATGGAAAGAAGTCCATGTCCCCACCAGATCCATAACCTTCTCTTCCTTCTCCCTTTTTCCTTCAATACTGTGGACAAAATCCTTCTATCCTTCCTCCAAACCCAGCATTTCTGCTTTCCAGTTTCTCTCCCTCTAGCCCTTTTGCCTATAAATTGAGTTGCTGATAGGGGGTGAGAGGTGCTATCAATGAGAGTCTCTGATAGAATCAAGCAGAGTTGGGATACCTCCTCTAATGGTGTGCACAAAATCAACCAAGAAGTTGCTAGAAGAGGTGACATACCATTTGCTTTAGCTTCATGAAGAAATCATAAATATTGACAATGTTCTCTCTTCTCTCATGATTGTTCCGTAAAATTCCAGGATGATGGAAGCCACTCCTTGAACCTATAATAATTTATAACCTGTGAATTTCAAACCCTGAAAAAAATCATCTGTTGTTCCAGTGATTTATTATTCCATTGCTAGAAAACATCATAAAAATGGATCAGTTTTAATATTCAAATGCATCCAAGACTCTTTTTTCTGGTGAAAGAATCATAACTCATTGGCACCTTCTCATCTTAATCAGTTGTTGTCCATCATCATCTTGTCATTGTGATGAACACTTTCCTGGGTTTAATATTTCATCAGACTAGTATCACATTTGTACTTTCCATATATTAATCATTGACCTCATTACCTGATCAGATCACCTCCTTTTTCTTTCCTTTAAGAAAAACCCTTAATGTCTATTGGGGAATGTCTGCCATGTCAAAAATAAAAGGTATCAATAAGTTTTTGAAAATGAAATTAATTTTAATGGGATTTAAATGTGTTAAAAAAAGTAGAGTTGAATTTTCCCTGTTTTTCTAATAAAAATGACAAGTTTTTAAAAAGAAAAAAAAACCTTTACTTTCAGTCTTAGTGACAACTCTAAGATAGAAGAGCAACGGCTTGACAAATGGGGTTAAATAACTTATCCAGGGTCATGCAGCTAGGAGTGCCTGAAGCTAGATTTGAACCCACGTCCTTTCAACTCCAGATCTGACACTTTATTCATCAAGCCACCTTTCACCTCCTTTTCTTGTCAAACATTTCCTTGATATTTTTTCTTGAATTTTATTTTTTTTTCATGTAGAAACAATTTTTGACAATTGTTATCTGACATTTGCAATGAAGATTCTTTACCTCCCTTCTTCCCCTTGCTGAGGCAATAAATAGTCTGAAATAATCAGTGTCTTCATGCAATGCATATTTCTATATTCCTCATGTTATGACTGAAGACACATATCACACATGCAATAAAAAACTCATGAGGGAAATAAAATGAAAAATGGCATGCTTTGATCTGCAATCAGATTCCAATAAGTCCTTCTTTGGCTGTGAATAGTGGTTTTTGATTTTTTTAAATCATGGGTCACTTGGGGTTATCTTGGAATCTTGTTTTGCTGATAATAGTTTAGTCCTTCTCAGTTGAACACTATACATTTCTGTTCCTTTATATACTGTTCTCCTGGTTCTGTTCACTTTACATTGCATCAGCTCATATAAGTCTTTCCAGGTTTTTCTGACCTCATCCTGATCATCATTTCTTGTGATGCGATGGTTTTTCATTACAACTATATACCCCAGCTTGATATATTTTACATCATTTCTCATACTTAAGTCATCATTGATTATACACTGAATAGTGACACTATCTAGCACCTCTCCATTACCTCTGATCAACTGAAATTTTGATATTTTTGGGACCATGATATTCCATGATTCATAATCACATTGAAATTGGGAAAGGAGAAGCTGGGTGGCTCAGTGGACTGAGAGCCAGGCCCAGAAATGGGATGTCCTGGGTTAAAATCTGACCTCAGATACTTCCTACCTGTGTGACCCTGGACAATTTAATTAGTTCCCATTGCCGAGCCCCTACCACTCTTCTCCCTTGGGACCAATATCTAGTATTGATTCTAAGACAGAAGGTAAGGGTTTAAAAAAAGACAGAAAAAGGGAGAATATTAATGCCAAAGGAAGGGACTTTTGCAACAGTGCATACCTAGGGATCTATCATTTTTGCATTTTGTTATTTTTCAAAAACTACCTAGCCTAGGAATTAATTTGGGGCCCATGGTATTATCTGTCTGTGTTGCTTATATGAGATATATTTTCTGATAGACTAATTCAGTGGACAATGACCTATATGTTATAATCTAAAAATTCCCAGTTCTTTCAATTGATTTCCATATGGTATGTTCTCAAAGATCTTTACTTCTTTGACCATATACCTTGAAACTTATAGATTCTCAGATTCATTCTTAATGTAAAATTTAAATTAATATTCAATAACTCCAAGTATATTTTATAAAATTTATTAAAAATCACTTGAAGTAGAATAAAAAATAGAAGTAAAACCTGAGTAAAACTCTCCTGCCTCTCACCTCACCCCATCTCCACAGCCTCTTTTCTGGTAGGAGAGAGAGCAAGGGTGGAGCTACACAAAACATATATTTCCTATGCTAGCAGTTAACGTGGATACATAGCTGGGATGCTGGGAAAGAGAGTCCCTAGGGAAAGAATTCTAATTATACAATATAAAGCATCCAGAATTAAATATAGTACTCTAAATGCTATCTGAATAGAGAAGAATTAATAAGGAGTATAAACTATCTTGTTATGACTTTTATTAATTCAGCCTAAGGTTGTATCAGCTTTTCAGGCTATTTGAGAGACTACTGATGTACGTTAAGCTGTGTATGTCAGTTGGGCTAAAATAAATTCAATAATTTCAAAGGGCTTTTTTCTTATGAATTGTTATTCAGTTGTACCTTCTCTTGTCTATACTTGATGGTTTTTTTTTAATCCAAATATAGAACTCTACATTTATCCCAATTGAATTATATTTCTAATACTTAGTACATTATCCCACCTTCTCATGTTATTTTTACATCCTAATAATCATAGCTAATATTTGAATATTGTTTTAAGGTTTGAAAAGTATTTTTACAAGTATAATCTCATTTTATGCTCACAACTATACTGCAAGGTAAATGCTAATATAATCTCTATTTTTAAAATGAGGGAGGTATCTGATGCACTGATATCTCAAGATCATTCAGATACAGCTAGTAAAGTGTCAGGAAGTTCTTTATCCAAATCTGTCACATAACATAAAGACTCTCTTGAACCTGTGTGCATATCCCAAACTTAATAAGTAGAACATGTGGGGCCAAGATGGTGGTATAGCACGAAGCAGTATGAGGAGATTCCCACCCCCCCAAGACTCCCCCAAAGAGACCTACAAAATGTACCAGACCAAATCCTGATGAAGAAATTAAGAAAAAACTCAAAGTGAGTGGCTCATCCAAGATTCCAGCTACGAACCAAGCAAAAGTGAGTGTAATCTTTGGGGAGGAGGAATGGATTTTTAATGAAGTAGAAGTCTGCCAACCATTCTACATTCACAGATTAAGTGTGCAATGGATCACAGGTTAGGGTGCCTGATATAGCAACATTGCAGGGTAGAACTGGCATTAAGACCTTGTAAAGGTAGTTATTTCCTTAGTCCAAAACCTTAATACTTGTACCAGAATATTCACAAAAGCCTGCTAAAATCACAGCTTATGCTAACTATCTTAGAATTGCAATTATGATTCTCTCAAGATTACTGACGACATTAAAATCTAATCTTCAGATAAGGGGGTAAAAGGTCTTTTTCTCTCACATGACCATAAGTGCTGGTGTGGGCTGGTGCTCCTTTTTACCCTGAAACTGAGACTCAGTACTGCTACTTGGATGTGTGTATGGTCAATGCAATAAGAGTCTCTTCCCAGAGCCAGCAAAGAGACTCCTTCAGAGCAGTTGCTGACCTCATATTACTGTCTGTGGCTGAGAGCTCCGGAAGCCTTTGATTCTGATTCAGCATCCCTCATAGCCTGTTGCTGAGGTGAGTCCTGCTTTGGTGTGCTGCTTGGTGGTGCTCCACTTCCACCCTGGTGGACTATATCTTTCATGCTGGCCTTCTAAGTTGTTTTGGCTTAAAAAATCATTTCCACACACTCCGAGTCTTTTTGTGGGTTATGATGTTCCAGAATTAATTTTGAGGTATTATAATTTGGTAGAGATCAGATGAGTCTGTGTACCTTCTCTGCTATCTTGGCTCTTCCCCCTACAGTTTCATTCTTGAAAACATACCCAATATGAAAATGAGCCAAATTCCCCAGGAGAATTTTGGGGCATAGCATTCCTTCTGTGAAGTATCTATAATTTGCTTTCTACTTTCTAGAGTATTGTTATGCCAGCTTTCCCTTCCTTCTCTGTTACAGGTCCTAAGAAGACCTGGTCACTTAATTCTTGGATTCTCATAATTTCTGGTTCAGAACTATTTCTTATCTATTGGTTAGAGTCAGATCTGGAGCACTAGTGGATGTTGCTTCTTCTACCTTTTAAGGGATTAAGTTGTCGTGGAAAGTAAAGAATCTGTTAGCAGCTGTGAATTTGGGACTGACTGTCCTCTTGCCTACTTTTAAATTTAATCAACCAAAAGTATAGACACCCCCTACTTAACACTAAGTAGGGGAGGTCTGCAAGCCACTTACTAAAGTGGATGACAACTCCAGAAGTGACTGACCACTCCCTGGGCAGTCCTAAGCAAATTTAATTTGCAATTGGTCCCTGTAAAATGGAGGGACAGGAAGTGACATAAAAAGGGACTATAAAAGGTAATGAACTTCCTGTGCAAGAGGTCTTCATCCTGAATTTTCAGGTTGGAGAATCTTGGATTGGGACTGCAGCTTGGAACTACTTGGACCTGGGACTCTCTCTCACATTGTCCGGCATAGCTTTTGATTGGCTATCTGCAACAATGTCACTATGACTGTCTAGTTTTAAGTGTAAAATTCTTGTAACTAGGCTCTTGTCAATTTTTTCCACACCTTCCTTTGAAGTCTGTGAAAATTCAGTGCTTTCCACAAGAGAAAAATTATCCCCATAAGTTTCTCTATGCAATTGGTTCCATTCCTCTTCTGGCAAGACCACTCCTGGATCTTTTCCTTTTGGAGCTTCAGCTTGGGTGAGTGAGAAACTAACCCTCTTTTCTGGCTTCTGGAGAGATTAGTTCTGGAGAGGCCTCCTGTTCTTGGACGAGGCAATGTGAGTGGAACCCTTGTTTAATTTACCTCTGGGCCCTCCAGTTGGTGTTAATGAGCCCTGCTGGAGTTGAATGGGCACTGGAGCAAATATTTAGAGTGGTAGGATAGACATCTCCTCTATCCTCTTTTTCATTTCTCTACTTTTACTCTCTCCACCTTTTTTTCTATAAATAAAAGCTGCTAAAAGTCATTTTGGCTTGAGCTGTAATATTTTTAAATTGGCGACCACAGTATTATCTTAAAATTCTCATATATTTAGTCCAACCATAAAATTTAATTCCTTACACTGCTCTGCTTTTTGCCAAAACTATAGCATGTGTTCAGATAACTGAAGTCTTAATATCAATTCATTGTGCTTCTACTCTAGTTTTGTGCCTCATCTATTTTTTTATTGATTTTCGATGAACTAATTCACTTTTTTTCTTCTAAGCCAGTAATATTTTATATACTCACATGATAGGTTCATACTGCTACACACACACACACATATACACGTATGACTGCTGCCCACCCCTGGCCTTTTTCTTTGAGTTTCTGAGCCCAAACCAGCTTCTTTGAGTCCTACAGCCAAGCCTGGCTTCAAGCCAGGACCAAAAAAAGGTGGAAAAGAGAATTTGCTTACCTAGTGAGATCCATCATCTATAGAACTTCTACAAATTAAGAATGATTGAAAGATGAAAGGGCATCAGAATTATCTGAGATTTATTCAGGCTCTGGGCTCCAAATCTATATTATCTGCCCATTCCTATGCCCATATTACCCCACCCCCTAATGGAAGAAGCTAAGGAAAAAAAGAAGACAAGGAGTGCAAAAATTTATATTTTATTTGAATTCAAAAAATTTAAAATAGCTTTCAAATTCAGGGAAGTACCATATGCCAGGACACCAGGGGGGGAAAGCCTCATATACAGAGACAGATAAATTAACACATATATACTTTAGACAAGCCAAGGGGGTGTATAGATTACATATTTACAATGCCGGTTATTTTCTGTAAACCATATTTATACATTTTATTACATTTACAAAAAAAGGGTTCCACTACTTTTTACCTACAATAATGAAAAAAATTTACATTGTTTCTTATTTTTTCAACTGTACAAACTTTGTTTCATAAAAATATATCTCTGTACAAAAGAGTTTCTTTTTTTTTTCTTTTTCCTTTTTTTTTTTTCCCATGGGCTGGAGGTGTGCAAGTGGTGAGTTTGGGTAGTGATGAGGCAGTCTCGAAAATTTCCCTTGGTTTTTCTTGTTCCTTGGGGAAATCCTGACTGCCCATCTGCAAATGACTGGTTTCTCTCCTCTACCCTTCCACCAGTTTTGAGAGAAAAGTCCCAAAATGGGAAAGGGGAGAGGGGAGGACATGAGATGGATTATTTGGAGAGAAGCATGAAGTGGGAGAGGGGGTTAGGGACTGGGAGACAGTACAGCAGCAGAAAAGAAGACATTTCAATGTAGCTGGACTGTCCTTGCCTAATTCCCAGGGCTGCTGTAATGACCCGGATACTGTGCATTATCATTAATGGATGCTGCAGCTACCCTCAACGTGGCTCTCTAGTGGCTTTGGTCAGTCTCCACATTGGCCTGATCTTAAGGATTTCCATGAGAGTTTCTCATTGACAAGGCTTAGAGAGGTATCAATGGCATTCCCCAAACCTTACTCACACCACAAGAATTTAACAATGGCTAATCTTCAAACACATACAATTTAGATGACGAAGCTGCATATTTGTATTTGTTATTTCAAGATTTACTGTGACCCAGACCATACTGGTTACTGGGTTACTGTTAAGGTTAGTGTCCAGTGTTGACATCAGCCGGAGCCGGAACCTTGAATAAGCACAATGTGTGCTTGCACACACACACACACACACACACACACACACACACACACACACAAACACACACAAACACACACTCATACATATGTCTCTGTGCAGAAATTGGCCTGATAGAAAATTAGCAGTAGGGACCTGCTCAGTTTTAGGACTTTTAAAATAATAAATTCAGCTTTAAAAAATCTTTTAAAGTTATAAAATAGTGAGTTCAAAATAAGTTAATTTTACAGTGCTATTTTTACTTTTACTGTTAACAAGTAGATAAAACATTGTGAATTTTTTCAAGCCCTCTTTTAACTGGTTTAAAAAACTGAGAGGCTTTTAAACTTAATTTCTCTGTGTAAAAAAAAAGTCCTGGAAGGCTCAGCTCCCTATGCTATTAGTAAGTGTAGGGCCAGAAGTATTCTTCACTGATACAAAAACATGCCTGCTCAATCCTTGCTCTCCAACATAGGTGTCACAACTCTGTATTGTTTGTTTCTCCATTTGTTCTTCCCTGCCAGGGTTAGAGACCAAATCTGGAGCCTCCCAGACTCTACTTTACTGCCTAGATCCAGGGTACCTCCCCATCGTTCCCTACCTCTGAGCTTCCAGAGCCACCCTTTCTTCAGTGTCTGGATCTGCTGTTCCCACTACGCCTCCCTACAAGAATTCAGTTCCATGGCTTCAACCATGGTGTGTCATATCTCAGTGGATCAGTGATGTCACTGATGTGGGTATTCCATTCATCAGTGCAGATCTAAACCAATCCATCTTTTTTACAGTTACTGTGCAATTATTGTCCATTTGTCCCATAAATATTCCTTAGCAGGGATTCTTCTTCTAAATTCTTCCTTTTTAACCAGATTTCTGGTCTTGCTTTCTCTTGACTGACCTTAGCTATTCCTACTCATGGCTCCACAAGACATTTTGAATTCACTAGTCTGGAGCAAACAAAACAAAATGATTATTTTCAATCACCCTCAAAGTTTTTTTTCTTCACACTTAGGTGACATCTGGGTGCAATTTTGTAGTTCAGTCAACCCATTTGCAAATGGATGGTATTTGCCTATAAACCTTGGTGTTTGGTAAGGCTGAGAAAGTGATGTACTCTGTGGTGAGGATTTTCTCATTTTTGCTACTTGGTTGCCTGGTTGATCTCTTGGATCTCTCTGAGGGAAACCTGATATACCCTTTCTTTTGTAATCTAGCTTTTCTTTCTAATAAAGGGTGTTGTGCATGGCAATTTCTTGGCTCCTTCGCTCACTTCTGCAATACTCAAAAAATTAGAGGTGTGTGTGTGTGTGTGTGTGTGTGTGTGTGTGTGTGTGTGTGTGTGTGTAAGTACCAAGGAACAACTTTTTGTTCTTTTTCCATAAGGGTTTCCTCTCTTCCTGTTTTCTCATTCTTTGCTTGGAGAAATGGGTCCAAATGCAGGGTTTGGTGGGTTTGATCTCCATGGTCCTGGGGTGGAAGGCCTGCAATTGCAGCAGCAGCAGCAGCAGCAGCAGCAGCAGCAGCAGCAGCAGCAGCAGCAGCAGATAAAGACAAGACAGATGATGGTGATGTTGCACACACTGTTAGCTCAAGTCCTGCCCTGTGAAGAACTATAGGTGAGGGTGAAGGAAAGAGACAAAAAGTAAAATATTTTGGTAAGCAGAGCCTTTCCTTTTATACACAATATTCAGTCACAGTTCTCTTGTTCTGACCTTTACTCTAATCTTAACCCCTTCACACTTAGGAAGAAAACACAAACACAAGATATTCAAGAAAGAGAAGAAAGGGAGCTCAATTTTTTTTCCCTGAAGAATCTAAATTTTATTCACAACTTCTAGGTCATTTTCTTGACCAAGAAGGGTTGAAGACCTCCGTACAAGGGAAAACTGAAAATTATTTTTGCAGTAAACTTTTTTGTGGTGTTCAAATGTCAGTAAAGCCATACATGTAGACCTGATTAACTGTGCTATCCTGGAAGAGAAAGAAGGAGAGGGAGAGAGAGAAAGGGGGGAGTGGGGAGAGTGTGTGCCTGTGGTATGGTAAGAGGAAGGAAAATGGTGGAAGAGGATGGCAGGAAGATTTGAAAATGGGATAAGAGATTTTGAGATGGAAGAGGCCTTAGTAATCATATAAGAAAACTGAAGTTTAAAGAGAGGAAGAGAGTTACTGAGGTTCAAATGGCTAATAAGTTCAGGAGTTGGAAGATTTTAACCCATGTCCTCTGACTCCAAATCCAGTTTTCTTTTCACAACCAAGGGAATGGAAGAAAAGGAAAAGAAAAAAAAAACAAAAAACGAAGAAACGTTGAGGCATGCACACATCAGTGAGGTAGAGTCTTCAGTGGAGTTTTTATTAGAAATTCACTTGCAATCTAAGTTCTTGATACTTATTTTTTTCCTGTTCTTTTTTGCTCACCTTTTTCCCAACTATGTATTTATCAAGCCATTCCTTTTTGAACCTCAAACAATCTTCAGTGTTTAAGCAAGGCATGAATACAAGAAGTGTTTCTCCTGGACCTCTGATAAACCAGGAAGATGATGATGATAACACTTACATATGGGGGTCCCTGAACCAAACCCAGTCAGAAAGAACTTAGGACATAACCTGGTAAAGAATTTTATCCTACAGGGATAGGTCTGAGATCATAGATATCATAGCTGGTCCTATGATTACAAAATGGGGAAGAGTGAATATTTGCAACATATAATTTGAAGTTAGTGGGTTTTTTCCCCAATTTAGTCTCTTTCCTTGAGCTTCCTTTCTCTCTCTACCTTGTTTTAAATCCAGGAATTATGAATAATGGGAAGAAGTCTCATGAAGCAGCTGTCTTTTGCCCTGTTTTATGCACCATGTTTATCTTTGATTTAAAAGCCAGTTAAAATAAAAAGCTAGTTATAATAAAAACAAAATTTAAGATGGAATAAATACAAAATTATGTACTTAGAGAAAAAAGCAACTGTAAAGGTATATAGGAAGGGTAACTGTGACAGGACAAATAATCATGTGAAAAAAATCTGAGGGTTATAGGAAACTGCAGGCTCAGTCAACAGTGTAACATGGTAGCCAGAAAGCTAATCTCAGCTTTTTATGGAAGCATTTTTAAATCTCTTTTTAATGCATCTGAACACATTAGAAAATGAATATTTCTAAAGTCTCAAGTTCTTTCCTGACTTACCTGAAAGATGGACATTTTATCAGTACTTAATTAATTAACTAGGAAGCAGCCGCTAGATGTCTCTGTGGATAGAGCACCAGGCCTAGAGTTAGGAAGATCTGAGTTCAAATCAGTCACTTCCTAGCTATGAAACCATGGGCAAGTCACTTAGCCCTGTTTTCCTTAGTTTCCTCAACTGTAAAATGATCTGGAAAAGAAAATGGCAAACCACATCAGTGTCTTTGCCTAGAAAACTTCAAATGGGCTCATGAAATCAGATAGGACTAGAAAAAAAAAAAAAACAACTAAAAAACTAAACAGGAACAATCAACTGACCAGGAAATAATGACCTCCACTGAAATAATTTTTTCTTACGACTGATTCATTTTCCTTAGGAAAGTGTGTAAAATGATAAAAAACAAATGGTAAGTTCCCAGAAAATGGATTAATCGTGGCACCCAAATTTAGAATGAGAAAAAGCTTATGTTTAGTTAAAATGATTGCTTTTTCTCTTCTCCTGAAGGGATTAGAGTTGAGATTCTATGACCTAGTACTATCTCTTTCCCTCATTTCCTATAGGATTAGGATACTGAGCAGAAGGAGACCCCTTTGATTACTTTGAGCCATTAGTAATGTGTTAGGAGAAAGCCTTTCAAGGAGGGGTCAGAGAAATTGAGTGGTTTTAAGAGAATGATTCTTCAAGAGTGTACCCAACAGGTTCAGTAGTTCAGTAATTATTGCTTTATTAGAAGAAACAGAATGCTAGTGTGAATTTATCTATGTTGTAACATTTTCTTTGTTCAAGATTTTCATGAATTTTACCTCAAAATTTCTTGTGTGAGAGCAATAAGGAACTCTATTCAACATTTCATTCTTTCAGCTAGGAACACTTGGATTTGGAATAACAATGAATAAAAAATTATGCTTAGTAGGTTTGTGGCCATAACACAGAATACCATATTAATTTTGTTTTCTTTGGAAGTTGCCGTAAAGGAGGCAAAGCAGGTGTAACATGTGAAGCAACAGTACTGCTCTCTTCTGCAGTGGTCAGATCATACCTGGAATATTTTAACATTTTAGTAGGAATGGTACAAAACAAAAACAATTAGAAGATGAATTGATGAGAAGACTGAAAATGGTGTTTTTTGAGGGCAAGTAAAGGAAATAAAGATGTTTAGCCTGGAAGAGAAAAATGCAGGAAGCCAAAATACTATGGCCTTCAAATGTCTGAAGAAAGAAGGGTAAGGGTATTCTGCATGGCCTAAGAAGGCCGAACAAGGATCCAAAGGTGAATGATTTCTATGGTATTTTCTCATTCTTTCTCCCTTACAACCATGGTTGACTTGGAATTAAGAAAGTTAATGAACAAAGAGAAGTATATTGAAGTGGTAGCTGTGGCTTGGGATATAGGGAGAGATGTTGGCAAATGCTATAGGGCTTCTGCTGACAAAGGGATAAGTCGCAGAAAATTGAAAAGAAAGACCTTGAGAGTGGATCTACTTGCCCTGGGCATGGTGGATTCAAGGAGTTCCCAGGTTTTCTCTTAACATAAATAAGTCTGAGAAGACCAAGATGAAACAGAGGGTAAGACAAACTTTTCAGGAAGCCAAAATGAAAAGGGTATGAGGCAGAATAGGCTAGACTTTGGTGAAAGAACTATTATTTTTCTTACTGACTACTGAGTATTTGTTCTCAGTGTGTTTATAGTTGTGGTCCCATGTAGATAGAGTTTGTGCTCTTTCACTCAAGGCTGATTTCCATTGCACTAAATACTTGATTTCTGAGGAAAGCAGAGAGGAAATAAGGGAGGAGCTAGGTTTCTGAATCTCTTATTATATCCTTGTGGAAAGATAAAGAAACTGGATGAATAAATAGCTTTTGGATGCTTAGAAGCATAGAATAGTCATTAATGAATGCCAGCTTATGGTAGGGGTTTCTACCAGACAACTTCGGGTATCTATCTTTGATCCTGTCTCAAGGTAACATCTCATCAACAATGTAGATTAAGGCATGGGTGAGATGTTTACAAACTTTGTGGACAGCCTAAAGCAGGGAGGGACCACGGCTAACAGTACAAAAAGATGTCAACAAGCTAGAATGATGCAGCGATTCCAACAAGTGGGATGGTGCGTGTATCTCTACCTACGTTCTGCATCTCTGGATGGGAGGTCCTGTACACAAAGTTATATGTGAGTGTGTGTGTGTGAGAAGGAACTTAGTAAGCTCCTGGGATGGGCTGTGGATTCTCTTCCTCTTCCAATCCCCTCTCACCAGCTGCCAAAGATGGCGCTCTCCTTGGCATTCGCAGCAGCGCGGTGCCTGCTATACAGCCGTGCACACTGTGCTGACCGTGAACTCGGCCTCAGGAGCCATGATGTCTGTGGGCTGGAGGTTGCGGTCATACATGGGATTCTCAAAGGTGGCTCGGACATTGGTGTTCTCATGGCCGGCATAGCCATTAAATGGGACTTTGGGTCGCCGCCTGTAAGGGGAAAAAAAGACAGGCGGGGAAGGAAAGGGCAGAGAAGCAGAGCGACAAGGTCAGATCACTTCTTGCTTACAGAGCCGCTGCAGTTCTGGTGAATGCGATGGAGTTCTGATTGGTAAACATCATACCTGTGTTTATAGAGATAGAGCACAAAGCCAGCAATGATGAGACCAATGAAAGGCACGAGGATTGCTGCGGCCACTGAGCTGCTGTTGGAAGCCAAGTGACGGCCAATGGATTCAGGGTCTGTCTCCAGTCGGCTGAGGTCTGTAATGGACAGTCACAGCTACAGTCAGAGCCTAATTAGTCAGCATGGGGTGCAGTTGTTGGTAGAATAAATTATTCAGGTCCCTGGATGAAGTCAGGAAAGCCCGATTTATGTCTGGAGAACATTCCAAGTTTTTAACCACCTTCCTCCTCGACCATGGCACTAGACCTAATTAGGTGAATTTACAAATCTAAGCTAAGGGAGCCCACAGTAATAGTGGAGGTCAATATTTATTTTCCTCCTTGACTAGGATATCTTTATCTACCCAGGTCTAGGGATCCAGGTTCTTCCCTGATAACACAGGTGTGTCTCCAACTATACTGCCTCTCTTCTCATCTTCTCCCCTTATCCCAACATACACCAGCACATTTAAATTCATGACCCTTCCTTAGAACAATACAACTTCTCAAATCTGCCCCAGTCAGCCTATTTATGAATCTGGAGATAAGGATATGGAGAGGGATGATGACAATTCAACAAACATTTATGGGAATATACTCTATGTAAGGTACTGTGTCAAGTGCTAGGGATACAAAGTCAAAAATTAAATAGCTGCTGTCCTTGAATAACTTATGTTCTACTGAGAAAACGTGCCCACGCAGACACATAACATAATGAGGAACATCATAGTAACCAGAGACTGTGCACATGATTGCCGTAGAAGACATGAGTGTTGCCTGCCACCAGAAGTTTCAAGCAGCAATTCTGCAACTCACAGGTTCACTAAAAGCCATCAGGCTTCAGGTAAGGGTTTAACCAAATGTTCTCCCAGTTCTCTTGGGTGTCACTCTATCGCTCTAATCTTTACCTGGCCAGTGATCAGAAAGCAGACCTGGAGCTAAGGGTCATTGTAATCAGACCTAAGCCACACTTAAATAAGGAGTTCTATAACTAAACACACATGCCTGCCTGAGAGAATAAGGCAGGTAAGGTGTGGTCTGCATCCACTGCAGACCTCATGATAGAGAGCCACAACTACTCAGCCCTTTGGTGAATTTTATGCTTAAGATCTCAGGCAACTTCATAATACCACCCCAATGCACAAGACTTCTTCCAAGAATACCCAAAAGAGTGTGCTGGAGCCAGCTCAAACCAGTTCATAAGAGCAAACTTAAATTTTGAGTGTAAACCTTTACACCATAGAAATCGGCAAATGTTACAAATCAGAAATCATGTTTTGTTGATTGTCTAGACCAGTGATTCCCAAAGTGGGCGCTACCACCCCCTGGTGGGTGCTGCAGCGATCCAGGGGAGCAGTGATGGCCACACTTTTTTGTATTACATTCTATTCTGAGTTCAATAAATAGCTTCATAATTTCCAGGGGGCACTAAGTAATATTTTTTCTGGAAAGGGGGCAGTAAGCCAAAAAAGTTTGGGGACCCCTGGTCTAGACTTAGGAAAGTGTTGGAGAAAATAATCAAGATTAAACTTTAAAGTGTGTGGTATATACAATCTTTCCTCCTGAAGAGTGGGTTGTTAATCATTTGCCAACATACCCCTGGACTCAACAACATGAGAAGACACAAAAAACTGGCACATGGGGAAAGCTTCACTGCTCTGCAACACTGAGGCTCTCTTGTTTTCTTCTCTGACAGCACACCTGGCACTACATTTATAAAATAAGGACCAATTTAGGGAATATTAGCTCAGATACTTGCTATATCTCTGTACATTTATTTATAATGGGAAAGGCTGATGGATTAAGCATTCAAAGCCTTCCATTATCCATTTCCTCACACCTTTCCAGCATTAACTCATACTACTCCCTTCCTATGTTCCAAATGAACTGTACTAGTATTCTCTTCTAATGCTACATAGTTTGTTCCCTAGGAGATTGCTTCTACTCATTGCATTCCTACCCATCCTTAAAATCTCATTTCAGAGCCAACCTCCTCCAGAAGCCTTCCCTCAGTCTCAACTCAGTCATGGTCTTAATCTTGCTGGGCTTCAAAAAGCACCTGATTTCCAACTGACCTATACTTATCTGAGTCAGCTATTGGCAGAGTGGACAGTGCTGGACTTGGAATCAGAAAATCCCAAGTTTGAATGTTGCTTTGAACACTTGTTAGCTATGTGACCATGAGAAAATCACAACCTCTCTCAAGCCCAGCTTCTTCATCAGTAAAACAGGGAAGACATCAGTGCTTACATCTTGGCATTTGTTGTGAGGTTCAAAAGAAATAACATAAGGAAAGCATTCTGCCAACCATAAAGTGTTATATAAACATGAGCTATTATTGTCATCATCACATGATGTATGTGTCATAGGCTCCAATAAGACTGTGGTTTCCACCAGGGTAGGAGCCATTGGTTAAGAAAATTTTGTAAATCCTCAAGAACTAAGCACAGTGTTCTTCATATAGCAGGTGCCTAAGAAATGTTTGTTGAACTGAATTTA
Source organism: Gracilinanus agilis (assembly GCF_016433145.1). Lineage (NCBI taxonomy): Eukaryota > Metazoa > Chordata > Mammalia > Didelphimorphia > Didelphidae > Gracilinanus > Gracilinanus agilis. The sequence continues at coordinate 85,161,040 of NC_058132.1, read as the reverse complement.
ATTCAGGACTTTTTCCTCCCAGTTCAGTTCTCTTTCTACCACTCATACTGCTTCCAAGTACATTCCATCAGGCCACAACAGAGTTAAGTGACAGATACATTTCTCCTGTCACCCACAGCATGCATGGCAAGCTTCATTAGTAGCATTGGGGGGTAACCATGACTCTTGTGAGAATGAAACTTTGACAAAGGCACATAGATTTTGCCCCTTCCCTGATCTATGCTCAAGTATGATCATATAGTCCTTAAACAAACTTTACCAATTCTCTGAAGGCCAAAATGTCCAAAGTCTTGTCCTCGGACAAAGCCCTGGTACACAAAAGTGCCACCTCCTGAAGACTCAGAAGAAACCTATAACATAGAAGGGGTGAAGGTAGAAGGGGAAAGGGGAAGGGAAGGAGGAGGGTAGGACAAAGAAAAAAGCCAAATAGTCAGGAATTCTGCTTATTTATTCACACACAATTCTACATATTCACACTCAGATATTCTTTAACTTAAATGAGTATACGATCATATGCAGATGCACAGATGCTGGCACATATTTGTGTAGCCACACAGATATAAATACAAGAACAGAGACACAGAAGCACATAGACATGCCTATGGGCACAGATAGGTTGGGGAACATTCACCTAGTCACATGGATCTAGACCTACACGTTGGAAAAAAAACCAGGCACACTAATTTTGTTGTTCAGTTATATCTGACTCCTCATGATCCCATTTGGGGTTTTCTTAGCAAAGATGCTAGAATGGTTTGCCATTTTCTCCTTCAGTTCACTTTACAGATGAGGAAACTGAGGTAAACAGGGTTAAGTAATTTGCTCAGGGTTTTCACAGCTATTGTCTGAGGTCAGCCTTGAACTCAGGTCTTCCTGACTTCAGGTTCAGAACTCTATTTACTGCATCACCTAGCTAACATAATCAACTCACACAGACAAACATAATACATTCAAAGCCACTTATTCCCAGATACATGCATCCCCCTCAAACAAACAAAATCACACAGGTGTGGTGGCAAAACCAAATGATTCCATTATTATCACAGTCAAAGCTATTTCTCCTTCTCCTTAGAGCTGGAGAGACTAGTTAAGTTTGGTTTTGTCCCAATGCCCCACTCCATCATGAACCTTCACAAAAGACCAGCACAAGGCAAAGGTGGCTGGAAATATTAATTCCTTGAAACACCTGGGAGAAGAGGAAGCCTTTATTGGTTACCCTGAACTACCTGACAGGCCCAGTGCCCTCACTATCTATGGCCTAAGATGACTCTAAATCCTCTGCCTGTGGGACCCCTTTGGCTTTCTTCCTGCAAAGCACCACTTAATTAATCTCCAGATATGAACTTTCCAGAACTGTGCAGGAAGCCCAGTACATAAGCTATAACCCCCAAGGGGACTGCACCTGGTTTAAGAGGTCTGTGTGGCAGAAACAACTACTATTCCCACCTCCTATCTCCCAACTAGAGATATTGGGTCTTCACTGTCTCCCTGGGAGAACTTAAGGATGAGGTTTGAAGCCTCAAAAAAGAGGGTTTAGTGACTGAACCAGAACTGATTTTTAGGGGCCTTCTATAATGGGGCTCTGCTTATAGATATACTGTTCCACTGTCATTTTTTCAGCCCCATAAACTATCCTGCCTTTTAATTTCTCCTTGTGAAATAATATCCAAGCCATGCTACTACATTTTCTGTTCTGAGTCCAGGAAAGATTTACTAATCATTCCTGGGATTAGGCAGTAGGACTCATACTGGGGGAAAAAAACCTTTGACTTCTAAAGATTGTGGGTGTCAGTGGGGTTTGCAACAATTCAGAGATTGAAGAGGCCTTAGGGATCTTACAGTCCACCTCTTAAAAGAGGTGTTATATCTTATAGATGTGGGAAGGGAATTTCCCTCCCCGTTATGTCACTTTATTTGATGTCATCAATCAGCCACCTGGAGGTCATTTACCATTGAGATGTGCAGGCATAGATAGGCCCTCAGAGAAAGGAAGTTGAAATCAACAAGATGGGAAACTGATCCCACAGGCACTGTCCCACCCTGTGTGCCAGGCAAATTAAGGAACTATGATTGGTTCCTGAGATGTGACATGGGAGAGCTAGTGGGTAGAGAAAATGGCTTATAAGGTGAGACCAAGGGAGTGCTCGCTTTCTCTCAGTTTCTTCTGGCTGGAGCTTGGAACCTGAAGGAACCCCGGTAGGTGGTGAGCTTCGATCCATCAAAAGGCAAATAGGGTAGTAAGCTAAGCTACTCTCTAGCTCTTTCCTACATTTCTCTCACTTTACTATCACTACTATGATGTAATAAATCTACTAAATCTACTAGCAGTCTCATGCTTTAATTTTAACTATTACCCATAAGAAGAAAGAGAGGCTTATAGAGAAGCAACTTGCCTACGATCACAGATATTTGAGGATCAAAGCTAGGCCAGAGCTTCATCAGCTCCATCTTGCTGCCTTTTGCAGGTTCTTTTACTCTTTCTCCCAGGAGAAAGTTGAAGGAATCCCAAACAACAGTGAAGATGTAAGAAGGGGAAGGGAGAAGGAAAGCTGAGTGAAGGAAAAGTAGGGGAGATGTTACTGGACTTACATGACCATCTAAGGCCCAATTGTCATCCTTGAACTGGCTCACAGAGACATCCTTAGGGCTCATGATGTGGTAAACTTGGAGGAGGAGATGGAAATCTTCTTTCTTGTAAATACCTAAAGAAGGAAAGACAGACCTATAGTTCAGCAGGTCACAGGATTTCAAGATTTGTATAAAACTATGAGTACGGTTTTTTGTCTGTGATGGTACAACGATGTTTATTTGTGTGCATGTAACGTGTGTGATTGTGCTTATGTGATTGAAGATGAATGTGGCTTGAATCTGAGCATCTGTTTGCAAGTGTAGATACATAATATGCTTGCATATCTAGACCAACTGGACTTCTTTGCCTCTCAGGCCCAGCATTCCATCTCTTGCCTCCATCTTTTTGTTCTGGCTGTCCTTATACCTGGAATGCACCTTCTTCTCCCACAATCTCTCACTTCAAGAAGTAGCTCCAGTACCACCTTCTGCATGCAACCTCTCCCAATCCCTCTACCTGCTAGAGCTCCCCTTCACCAAAATACCTCCTATTTCTCTTTATTTTACATATAATTAGCTCTGTGTGCATGCATATCTGTGACTACTCATGACAGTGACAAGCATAGGTATATGTTGGAATATATAAATATGAACATGTATGTGAGATTGTTCAAGTATATATGACATTCAACTCTTCTTTATCTACATGTGGAATATAACTTAATATCACAGCTATTGAAAGCAGACAATGAATACAAATAAAGACAGCACAAGAATAATTTATATTTGCAAGATCTACAATATGGAAGATTTGTCTTTCAAATAAACCTAGCTGAGATTACCATTAGGTTACATTACATTATATTTAGGAAATACCTAAACTTATATGCTGGGAGACTTAGTCTTCTGCCTTAAAATGTAGCATTCGACTTTCCTTGTCTAGGTCCTTCCATCTACCTTTCATACACTTGCCTTTGGCCTTTGGCAAGGCCTTTCCCATACAAGATGAGAACCAGAATGGGGATCCAGTCATGGATTTTATGTGTTGCTGTTAGCGGTACAAACCAAAGGAATGGTTTAATCTGCTCCTGGTTCCAGAAAACATTGAGGTGAGGTGAGGAAGAAAAGGTTTCCTGCTCTTAACCCTGACAAGTTCTTTGAAAGAATAGGATTTGCAAATGGGGTGGTTGAGGAATCAGCAAAAGGAGCATGATATGGACCGGCTCCCTGAAGTCACACTAAGATTACTCATGAGAAAGGGTGATGTTAGATGATCTGAACAGGAAATTGATCTCTCTTGATTAGGTAACTGCTTACGGTGAGGAAAGCTTTCCTTGGAAGACTCTAATGAGGCCAAGAAAAATAAGACTTCCATATCAAAATTGGCATATCTGTGATTTAATAATAATAATTGTTTTCTGTTTCTGTTGCTAGAAAGCCTTGAATACTGGTATTCATAGCCATATGTCTGTCTCAGACACAAAGAGACAAATTCACAAAGACACACAAATGCACACACAAAAACACTTAACATTCTTCTTGCTGACTAACATACACACTTATAAAAACAGAATACACAGCATGCACGTATGCGCGCACACACACAACTACTGGTGTATTCACATGTTGATATTTTCCCTTTTCCCACTGACAAACATTTATCCAAATAAACAGACACAGGGTTCACCATTATCTGACAAACATTAGGGCCACAGCTGAACTCTTCCTGGTGGCAATACCTACATTTCAGCCGAAGGCAATATCATGTGAGTCACTATTGAGACCAAGGCAAACATCTTCTGGTGCCTGACTCTGAAACCCTAATTATGCATTAATTCCTCCAGTACTCCCCACCCCGCCTCCCATCAGCTTCCTTCCCCTTACCTGATGTGTGTAGCTCGACCCTATCTTGGTCTATGAGGGTGGCATTGACCTTGCCTGTGGCTGGCTGGAAGCCCATCACCCTCAGTATGGCTGGATGCCTTTTTCCCTTGTACTCATAGGACCCTTTCCAGAGAGAGTTCTTGGCAAACACATCTCCAGGAACTAAAGGTGTCAGAAAAGAGAAAAGAAGAAGAGTTTGTGTGGTGCAGAGAGCAGTCAGGGACTCAGCTTTGCCTTTCCCATATAGCCAGCAAACAAAGGCTTGGGGATTTTCTCTATTATGCAGAAAATAACTGGGCTCCCTGGTCTTGGTACAGCATGGGAGCAATAGGAAGAGTAAACACATGGTCATTCCTTTGAAGCACTTGTAGTTTAGTGGGGAAAAACAAAACGAGGCATTCAAATAGTCATTTTTAAATAATTGATGTGAATGCTGTTTGAAAAAGAAAAAGGAGCTGCTGTCAATGTTGCTGGTTTATGTTTCAGGTAAATTCTGTTCATTATAACGGGGCAGGCTTCCTAGAAAAATGCTGTGACAGGGATCTTGTAACAAGGACATTATTCACACCCACACAGCACTTCATGTATTTATTGTTACAATGACTGAAATATCTGAGTAATTTAAAAAGCACTTAGAATTGTTAACTTCTCAATGAATGCCCCAAATAGATAAGACTGCTGGCACTATAGGGATGAAGCGAAAGGAGACAGGTGTGAGCAAGGGGATTATGAGAGTGTAGAATATTGAGCTGAAAAGACCTTAGAGATAAATTAATCCAAGTCCCTCATTTTATTTAATAAGAAATGGGCAGAAAAAGTAAGTTGCTCAAAGTAACACAAAGGGTAAAAATGGTAGAATTGGGATTTGAACCTAGATCTAAATTAAGCGCACTTGGATCTGGGCAGATGAAAGATACAGTATGAATTAATCCAAGTTCTCTTAAACTGCAAGTTTCATTAGGATAGACTAGGATATCTTTTCATTAAGCTTTGACTCCTCCAGTACCTAGTCTTATGCTCTTTGATGTTTGGTAGGCTAAAAAGCATTCTTTCCAAGTGTGATTCTTTTTTCTCTGTGAAGTCTTTGTGAAAAACTACTAAAATTCCTATAGATTGCATGCCCCTTGGTACTAGAAGGGACCTCAGAAACTATCTCATTCACATCCCTGAACAGGAATTCCCTCTATAACCCTTGTGAAAAATAATGACCCAGGCTTTTAAGTCCCATGTAAGCCTATCTCATTTTTTAACAACTCTTGGTTTTGGGGAAGCTTTTTTTTACCCTTGAAATCATATTTAAATTTGTCTCTCTATAACTTTAACTCATTACTTCTACTTCTCTCTTTGTGTAAGCAGAATAATCTTAATTTCTTTTTCGTGTACCAGCCCTTCAAAATACAGAAGAGCTACCATTGCCCGTTCCTTTAATTTTCTTTAGCTTAAATCTTCTTAGTTCTTCCAATCAATCCCTTTAAGCTAAGAACTCAAGATTTTTCATCATCCTAGGTGCCTTCATCTGTATATTTTCTGGGTTATTAATGTTTTCCCTAAAATATGGTACCTAGAATTAAAATCTACTTAGAACAGAGTACAGTTGAAATATCCCTTTATTCTTAGATTTTATGCCTAACTGCAGTCCAAGACTATATTTGTTTCCTTGGCTAGGCTACAGTGTCATATTATTGGCTAATAATGAGCTTGCAATATGTCTCCCTACCCCCAAGACTTTTTTGACATTAATTGTTGTGCAAACGTGACTCTTTCATCTTGTAATTGCAAAGCTGACTTTTTAACATAAGTGGAAGATTTGACAATTATTCCTACTGAATTTTATCTTACTGGATTCAACCCAACTTCTAGCATTTCAAGACTTTTTTGGGTCCTGATTCTATCCTGTGTGTTTGCTATCCCTCCCAGATTTATGCCACTTACAAATTTGAAAGGTTATCATTTATCTCTTTATCTAAATTACTGATAAAAAATATTGAACAGCACAGATCTTGAGAAATTCTACTAAAGAGCTCCTACTAAACTGATAATGAAATTTGAAACTCCTGAGTTTAAATGAGTCTGGAATGAGGGGTTTTATCAAATCCTATATTAAAATATCATCTTTACTGCATTCCTGCCATCTACAAGTCTAGTAATTATGTCCAAAAATAAATAAATAACAGTCTGCCATGAACCATTTTTGATGAAACAAATTTAGTACTGATAATAACTTTTCTTTTTCTAAGAGTTCACTTAACTGTTTAATGTTTGAATGATGCATACTAAAACCTTGCTAGGAATTAAAGTCAAGCCCACTGACCTAGAGTTTACAGACTCTATTTTCTTCATTTTCTGAAAATCACATTAATTTTTGTGTTTCCTCAGTCCTGCAATACTTTCCCTATGTCCTCCATAATCTTCCAAAGGCTCCACTGATAGGGGACTATTTTCCAGTTTTTTCAGCACTCTAGTATATATTCTTTTTGAAACTAAGGACTAAAACTACTCAAAGTCTTATTCTCTTCTATGTAATATTTTTCTTTTCTTACATATCATAGAAACTCCTCATTAGTTTTGTTCCACTCTCTCCAATTCAAGGATCATTCTGTTTGGCAGAAAGAATAGAAATAAGAATTAAACAACTCTACCTTGACTTTGTCATTCATCCTTCTCTTTGTATATGTTAGCTTTAAATGTACTTTGTCATTTTTGTCATTCAACTTAATTTGAATTTTATCACTATAGGACTTGCCATACTTGATTTCATCCAACATTATCTGCCTGGGCTTCCATCTTCTTTTATATGTCTTTTAAAAATTTAAATTAGCTAACACTTTCTCTACACATCTACTTTGGTCTCTTTAGCTAACTCTGTCTTTTCTTCCTCTATGAAATATTTTAGATTTTTAAAATTTTATTAATTTCTTTCCTTAAGAATCGTTTTTTTTAAAAACCCTTACTTTCCATCTTAGAATCAATACATAGTATTGTTTCCAAGACATAGAGAGGTAAGGACTAGGTAAGTGGGGTTAAGTGACTTACCCAGAGTCACACAGTTAGTAAGGGTCTGAGGTCAGATTTGAATCCAGGTCCTCAGATCTCCAACCATGGCTTTCTGTTTACGGAGCCACCTAGCTGTCCTAAGAACCTTATTCTTGAGAACTATGCTTCCTGGACTGATTTCTAGCTGTTGATTTTAGCCCATGTGATCCCACTTAACCTTAACCTTTTTTACAAACCCCTTGAAATCTGTTCTTTTAAAATCTGTAACACATGTCAGTTTATGCATGATTTTTGCCTCCTTTTCTATCATGAATTGTAAGATGGAGTCATCTTAAGGTTCACATTGTTTCTACTCCACCAATTCATTCCACCTTTTGAAGGATGAAATTATTATTAAAACAAGTCAAGAAATTATTAGCTGCTTGCTCTGCTCAGGAATTCTATTATTACATCATGCCACCATGATAACCCTTAATTTCCTCCTCCTCCTAAATTCACCTGCTACTGCCTCTTTTTTGTGGAGGTGTCTGTAACCTATTCTAGTGACAATATTGTTTCTATTTCTGCCTCTATGTCTTTTCACTGAAATGTTTTTCAATATTATTCTGTGCTGTTTCATGGATTCCTTCACATAAGTAAACCACAATATAAACTTATACTTGGCTTTTATCTAACTTATGTTTTATGAATGAAGTAATTTTTTTCTAGAATATATTCCTGTCATCAGCCCTCATCCCATCAATTTTCAGTGATGCCTGTGTTGACAAATTTGCCATCCTGGATTACGATTTCTAGTTCTCTTTCTTTGCTATCCATGTTTTGTGAATAGAAGTTTCGACACTTGAAGCCATGGGTAATATTGCTGACTCCTTTCTTAAATTGTGGTTGTAATGATTCTTATTTCCATTGTGATTCTTATTTTCAAACTGTAACTCTTATCTATAATATCTATCTTGGCAGGTATATACGTAGGCAATTTTCTCCCTGTGGACTACTGCCTGCGTAATCTTCCTTTTGTATCATTCAGATCACACCACTCCTCTGCTCATAACCTTCAATGATTCCCCTGCCTAATGCAGTGATGGGCAAACTATGGCCTGTGGGCCAGATGTGGCCCCTTGAAATGTTCTATCTGGCCCCAGGACATTATTCCTAGACTGACGAATACAATGCATAGGATACAATACAATGAAACTTGGAAAGAGTTTCCTTAGAAACAGACTGACAGATAAGCATTTCCTTTCCTTTGGTCCCCTCTTTAAAAAGTTTGCCCATCACTGGTCTAATAAATAAACTCTATTTCTTTTTTGTAAACTCTTACCTTCCATTTTAGAATCAATACTGTATATTGGTTACAAGGCAGAAGAGTGTTAAGGGTAGGCAATGAGGGTTAAGTGAGTTGACCAGAGCCAATGAGCTGGGAAGTGTCTGAATCCAGATTTGGATCCAGGACTTCCTGTTTCCATGCCAGACTCTCAATCCACCGAGCCACCTAGATGCCATCTCCATGTATTTCTTAAATCTGGCTCTAACATAACTTTCCTGGCAGATTTTATTTTACTTCTCTCTATGTATCTCATGTGCCTTAGTTTCCCTCATCTGTAAAATGAGTTGGAGAAGGAAATGACAAACTACTCCAATCTTTGCCAAGAAAACCCCAAATGGGGTCACAGAGTCAGATACAACTGATAAAATGACTAAGCAACAAGAACAACAAAACCTCATGTACTTTATGTTCCACCTGAATTGGATCGCTCTCTTCCTCATTCTCATCCTGTTTTCTCTGGTCTCCATGCCTGTGTACATGCTACTCATTCTTAGCCACTTTTAACTCTTACTTCATCCCTCTCATCCTCCTCCTTCAAGGGCCAACATGGATACCACCTCCACAAACCTTTCCATGAAATCCTACAGCTGCAAATGACCTTCCTCTTCCCAAACTTCTCCGAGCAGGACCTGCCCTTTATAATGATCACATTCTGCCTCCTGCTGTACATCTGCATGTGTCTGGGGTTAAATATGGGAATGTTATACATCTTATCGGGTTGTAAGTTCCTTGAGGCCAGGGAGCAGGTCCTGGTTCTTTTTTATGCCTAACAAGACTGAGCATACCACAGGCTCTATAATATTGTTAAATTGTATTAACTGACTAAGATTAAGTGGTAACATCTTTTTTAGTTTGGTCTGTTTGTTAGTTTTAGATTAACAGATGCCAAGGATGGGAGCTGGAAAGCAGAAGCATGAAATAAAGTGTTGAATGGACACACAAGTTTCAACAAACACTTTTAATCTACTCATATACAAGTGACTGACTATAATATTATTTTTCCCAGGCTAAGCATATTCTGGACAGAGGAGGATGTATCATATTGGACATGAGGTGGGCCTGGGTGCCAGATTGGATGTGGGGTGGGCTTGGAGGAGTTGGGTTGAAATTTCTCCAAAAGAAAATTTAAGGGCGAAGTCTTGAGCTCTGGGACATGTAAATGATGCACCTCAGTTCCAGCTGCATCTGGGAGACTTCATGAATATAGAATTTGGCTTAGAACAAAGATAATTCAGAATCCTTACACCCTGTACCCTCCAGTTCTTCTTTGGCTAGGTTATTAATGAGCTTAGTTTGAATTGCTCTTAGTTTCACAATAAAAATTCTATATGGAACCACCTAGCCCAGTGATTTACTATTAGTAAGCATTAAGATTTTTGAGCTGAATTGACTATAACTATGGTGACAGGTGATACATACCTGAAGCTTTAGTAATGGGTGGCTCCCGGGGAGTGCTAATGGGCCTTCCACTGGGTCGAACCTCAGCTGAACAGGAAAATCAAAAGAGCATCATTATTTTACTCTGGTCATCATATGCTCACACTCCAGATCAAGAACATTATGATAATATATGTGAATATTTCCCAAACACCCTCAGTTATTAATTAACAGATTAGAGCTCCATCATCCACTGTATCCAAAATATTATTTGACTTATTAATATTTCTAGTCAATGCTACTTTTCAGAGAATGAGATCTCTAAATTCACATTTCACTGTCTAAAGAAATTTTTTGTTCAACTTAAAATGACTGCTTTCGAGTTATACAATGAAGGTGGGCATCTTAATTTAAGGCTATGTAAGAAAGGTAGTAGAAGTATTATTCCCATTTTTAAAAATCAGGAAACTGAGACTAAGAAAGATGGCATTTACTTCTTTATAATTTGTAAATGATTCATCAAGTGGTTGTACCCAGGTCTCGCAAATGTAAATCCATTACTCTTTTCATGACTGTATAGAGTTTTAGCCTTTCCTCTGTCAGGCTTCTTCTACCCAATCTGTTCAGACCTCCTTTTGAGGCTATGCAGAAAAGAATTAGAGAATGTGTTCCATTGATAGAAAAGCTAAATATCATCCCATGAACCTCTTAGAGTGAATACTACGGCAGCAAGAATGGGTCTGAATCCTCCTAAACCAGAAATAACCACATTTCCTCACTTGTTCAGACAAATACTGTCTTTTACAGGAAAGAACTGGGGAAAGTTTTGCTTCAATTTGGAATGTTTCCCTGATAGATGGGCTAAAGGATTCTATTTTCAGGTTGAAGACTCTAGACCTTATAATGCAAATCACCCTGAGAATTATTCTGCATTTAGTTCAACTGTAACTATTCACAAAGCACAATGCACTATCCAATTATTCTACAGCTCCCTGAAGTCTCTAAGAGCTAGTAAAAAATACCCTTAAGTTAGTTACTTCTCTTGAAGATTCAGGTCTGATGAATTTGAAGCTGCCTTATCAAGATATGGACTGTTGGGTGAGCAAAAGTAATAGAAGCACTTGGAGAATTTGCTAACAGACTTTAGCCTTTGCCCACTCCAAACTCTACTTCTATTCACTACCTCTTTCCTGCAGGCCCTGAAGTGGTTCTTATGCTTGCTTAGGGAAAAAAGTTTGAATTTGTCTTCCTGCTACCTGTTCTGTTTCCTGCTGACATGACTTAAAGCTTTAGAAACTTGGGAAAGAGCAAAGCATTTACAGAGGGGATCAAATACTGACTGCACCATCTGTAATGCATCTTCAATTCTCTTCTGTCTTATTTCTGAATTTTTCACTTCCACAGGGTAGAAAAAATTCTTGGAATGAAAGTTTCCTTTATCTTCCTTGTCTTCACTCCCCCCATAGAATCTCAGATTTTTTTCCCCCACAAGATTTCCCCACACACATACTCCTGACAACTGGGCAAATGTAGCTCACCCAGGCAAATAGGTGGTTTCCCAGTCCAGCTGCCATCAGCTTTGCAGGTACGGTGTTCAGAGCCACCTTTGAGAGAGAAACCTGACTGGCAGGAGTAGATCAGCGTATAGCCCATGGAGGGCAAATCCAGGGCACCCACATTGGCATGGGTAGGTGTCTCTGGTTGCTTACAGTGATGTGCTGGCAAAGAGGAAAGAGACTGTAAGTACCTGTATCTGATAAAGTCCTTGGAGGTTATTTCATTCATTTCCTTGCTCTAAGATTTCCTTCTCCAAAAGGTGAGAATGCCTGTATATGTTAAATTTCTCAAAAAACGGTAATCCTATCTCTTCTCTTGGATATTTTTCTTGCTGACAAATGGCCTCTACTTACTACAGGGCAAGGGGGTGCTAATATGGGTATTTGTAAGGTGGTTTAAGATCTTTATACCATGAACACTTTTATTATGGGGGAAAAGAGTAGTTATGGTCTCATTCCCTAAATCCTCTCTTAAGAGGCCTGAACTCTTAGGAGGTAGCTATTGTCTCACAATGTCTTAAGTAAGTTCTCTCTGGTTAGTAACCAAAGTTTCTTGGAATGTAGTTTGAGGCTACTTACGGACACAGTCTGGTGGGGTTCCACTCCAAGTAAGGTTGGGGAGGCAGGTTCTAGTGGTAGAGCCTTGCAACAAGTAACCTTTTTGACAACGGAAAAGCACTAGACTTCCAACCTGGGATAAGGACCAGTATTTCATTAGTAACCTCCAACTGGCTTTCCCCTCTCATGTTAGCTACCCCCATCGTTACCCTTTTATTTAAACCCTCCATTATCCTTCATGAACTCTCTCATCATCATCCTTCCATCTGTTCCATCATCACTCTTCATCTCTACTATACCGTCATCACCAACCCTGGCTATATACTACATATAGCCTTCCATTTGTCCCATTATCATCACTTTTATCTATCTCCCATTGTCATATTCCATCTGTTCTTTCATCATCAACCTGCTAACTATGCCCCATCATCAACTTTCCCTCTATCCCATCATCATCATTATTATCATCTTCAATCTATTACATCATCATCCTGGCTTTTTATTATGAATTCTCCAACTATTTCCTCACTATTTTTCTCAACATAATCTCTATCATTACCCTCCATCTATCTTCCCTTATCAACCTTTCATCTATCACTCATCTTCAACCCTCCATCTGGCCTCCCCATCACTGTCTTTCAACTATTCCTCCATTATCAACATCTGTTCAGTTTCTTTGCCTTATTATCCATTACTGCTTCTAACTGGCCTAAAAACTATATTCCTTGCCAATCTATAGCAATTTCCAAGAGACAGATGAGAACTAATTTCCCCCAATTCCTAAAATTCTATCCTTATTCTAAAAAATTGCTGTCCCTAAATAACATCTTTCACTCTTTGTTATGGCAGACAGAATATGAAGAAAGAATTGTTCAATTTAGTTTTTTAATTGATAGTTACCTGGTAGCCTTGGGAGTTGTTCTGCATCCCAAACTGGGGTACACCAGGGTCTGTGCACATGGTAAGAGTTGGATCTGGGTTATAAAAATACAGAAAAAAATCCACTTGGAGAACTTGGAAAATTTTCTCTCCCCTTTTGGCAAAATAGCCCTTTCAAAGAAATATACAGTTATAGACTTCCTTCCTTTTTTGATTTCTCCCCGTTGATTCTATAATTTCATTATCACTTTAACTATGTCTATTCATGCTTTCTTTAGAGAGCTCAAAGAAAAAATATTCCTCTAAATATTAAGGCCCAGAAATGGTAAGTGAAACTCTTGCTTTGGGTTTCTTACTACATCTGTGAGACAGCTTTGGCTAAAATTTAGACCCGCCATTTGCCAGAGCAGCATGGCTTCTTCATGTTAGAACATTCTCTTACCTATGCAGCTGGGCTGGGTGCCACTCCATGTCCCATCTGATTGGCAGAACCTTCTCGATGAGCCCACAAGCACTAGGGGGGGTGGGCAAGAGTAGGAAACAGATGACCTGTAGGAGAATCCTCGATCTTCTCTCCTCCCATATGGTGGGATGCCAGGATCTCCACAGAACACAGCTAAGGAAGAAAAGAGAAGCAAGAACACTATGGTTACTTTCCAGAAGGAGGCAGCTAGGTGACTTAGTAAATGGAGCACTGGGCCTGAAGTCAGGAAGATCTCAGTTCAAATTTGACTTCAGATACTAGCTATGTAACCCTGAGCAAATCACTTGTCCTCTGTCTTCCTTAATCCATTCGAGAAGGAAATGGCAAACCACTCTAATATCTGTGCCAAGAAAATTCCACAAATAGTGTCCATGGGATTATGAAGAGTCAGACTTAACAATAATTCTCCAGAAACCAGAGAGCTATTCTAACAGCCTTATGCTAATTTTCCTATAGAATGGATCTAGACCTCACTAGTATGAATGGTCTGAGAAGCATCATTAAATAAGCGATTACCTCTAACACTACTCACTTTTTCTGCCAACTACCAATTTCCTATATTGTCCTGGTATGCAAGACCAACAGAGAGCTTGGTCTTACATGTTTATTTTCATCCCAGCACGTGTTTTCACAATATATTTTAACTAATAAGATCATAGGATATTATTTAAAATCAGAAAGAACTTTGCTATGTTAGGGCCAAGGGAAGATACCAATCTCCTAATATATATAGAAAGGGTGTACAGTATGAGGCAACGAACAAAATAGGTTCTTTTGTTGAATGAGGATGGCTTATCTCCACAGTTTCTTTCAGCTCTGATATGTTCCAAGACCCCTTCCAAGTCTAGCATCCTATAAAAAGTCAAAGAAAGAGAATAAATCCCAAGGAATTTGATTACTAAGAACAAATGTTCTGAGAACATGAAGGATAATAATAATTTCTCAGGCTGCTCAGGTCAAAAGCTAAAGAAGCAATGAACCTAGGGATACACGGACCTCATCTATTTGTTTGGTGTGTCCCCAGACACAAAGAAGTGATTTCAAGTTAAATTTGACATTCAACTATATTAGGCAGTGAGCATGCCACAGCCCTACACATGTACCTTTTTTGCTTTAAATTTTTTATTATTTTCATCACAACATTTCACCCTCCACTGAGATAACTCTTTTCCTCCTTGCCCCACAGCAATATATAACCAAAGTACATCTCACAGAAATGTTTTCTTGACATGACCAAGTCAGGCAAAGGCAGAATAAAATATATATGTACACCACTTTATTCAGATTATTGCTCATATAAAATAAAAACATAGTTTCATGCTAATTGTACAATCTGTGGCTGTAGGATATTTGGAATGTTTACTTCATGGTAAAGCTATGAAAACAAATGGAGGAGCTGGGGCCTGCTGACTTGAACACCTCCTTGTTTTAAAATTTCCTTCTTCTCCCAACACCATATTCAGCAGAGTTTTCAGCTTAATCCCACATAAGCTTGACTCAAGGCAAAGATGACAAAGGCAAGGAATCAAAAGGCTAAAAAGGAAATACTCAGATTCTTACCCATACAACTTATCTGTTTAGAAAATAACAGAAACTAGAGGCTAGAAGAGTGTTAGTGACAACTTCAGGTCCAATATCTACAGAAATTCATAGCAATGAATACTGGGCTACATACTTTCATAGGCACCTAGCTGGATGTAACAACCCTTAGAAAAGCAACACAATCTTTATCTATTCTTTATTTATGTTCTAATTCCTTCTCTGGTTCTATACTAGAGTCTTATTTGTATTGTATTAAAACATTTTCAGTTCTCTTTTCCTGCATAAGAATTTTAAGATATAGACTGAGAATCTCTCCATATTGAGGTATTGGAGGAAGAAAAGGAAACAACATTTTATTTATCAAATGGGTTTCAAGGGTCATAAACTAATGCCTATGGGCTAAGTATGGCACATTACCTATTTTTGTATAGCCCATAAGCTAAGAATTTTTATTTACCTTTCCTAAAATAAAATTTTATTTTATTAAAAAGGAAAAAATATCCCTAGCCTAAAGGTCATACTGAAAGAACCAGTGTGCCAGATTTGGCCAAAAGGTCATAGTATATTGACCTATAGATTAATCTTTGAGGTTTCTCCCAAATATAAGTATATGATTCTAGAATTAAATAATAGATCCAAGCAGAGAAAGACTCCAAAAAAAATCAAGTTGGAGGAGATTTTAAAGGGCAGATATCTCAACATATCTCAACAGAAATTCTTTCTAGGAAGAAGATTGGTCACCATGCCTTTGACTGAAGGCCTCCAGTGAAGGACAATCTACTACTTCCTGGAAACAGTCTAAACCACTTTGGGACAACTCTCATTTTGAAGTTTTTCCTAATATCAATGCTAAATTTGACATTTTGTAAATTATTCCACACACATAAGAGAAATGCATATTAAAGCAATTCTACCTTGTAGCCATTAGTATTAAAGATGACAAAAATGATAAAAAAGGGAAAGTGACAAATGTCTGAGGGGATGTAGGAAAATAGGATCTTTAGTGTACTACAGGTGAAGCTTGAATTGGTTTGGCATTTATTTTTTATGACAAGTTCTAAAAGTGGTAACTGTGCCAGGCACTATGCTAGGTGTTTTACCTCATTTTCTTATTTCATCTTCACAACAACTCTAGGAGTTAGTTGCTATTATTATTGTCATTTTATAGGAGAGGAAATTGACGCAAACAAAGGTTAAGTGAGTTGTCCAAGGTTATACAGCTAATAAGTATATAACCTGAGGTTAGATTAACTCAAATATTCCTGACTGTAGGCCCAGCACTCTATATACACTATTCACCCAAGTTGCCACTGGACACTGGAAACTAAGGGAGTTTCCATCAGTTTGAGAAAAGCTGAACAAATTGTGGCATATAAATATAACAGAATATTATTGTTCTGCAAGAAATAATGAAGGAGATTTCAAAGAAATCTGAGAATTCTTTTATGAACCATTGCAGAAAGAAATGAACAAAATCAGTAAATCGATTTATGTAATAACACCATAAAGATAAACTACTTGGATCTAAGAGTTCTGATCAATGTAATGACCCACCACAATTCCAGATGATCAACAGTAAAGCATTCCAACACCTTCCTGAAAGAAGTCAGGGATTTGTGATGTGAAATGAAATATACATTTTTCAACATGGTCAATATAAAAATTTGTTCTCTTTGAACATGTTACAAGTTCCTCCACTATTACCACCACCACCACTGATTAGTGGGGAAAGGTGAGAAGAAGAGAAAATAATTGTTTGCTAAAAAGAAAAAATGTAAATTTTAAAATTGATTGATGAATTTTTCTTAATCCTGTCCTCTGGGGAAAACCAGAACTAGTACAATCCCTCTTCTAGGTGGTAGTTCTTCAAATAGTTGGAGATAATCATATTATATCTTTCCTATATTTTTTCTAGGCTAACATTCTCCAGCTGCCTAACCAGTTCTCATATGACATGATCTTAAAAGCCCTTCATCATTCTCATCTTTCTTTGGACACATTCTAAGTCATCATTGCCCTTCCACAATTGTGCCTGGAATAGATCACAATGCTCTAGATAAGGTCTAAACAGG
Organism: Gracilinanus agilis; assembly: GCF_016433145.1. NCBI lineage: Eukaryota > Metazoa > Chordata > Mammalia > Didelphimorphia > Didelphidae > Gracilinanus > Gracilinanus agilis. The sequence goes on along the minus strand of NC_058132.1, from coordinate 85,143,799 downwards.
GCAGGGTTCAGTAGGACCATTAAACTCCAGAAGAGGTCACTGGATTCTTTATATAAAAGCATAATCCCACTCTGACACCAACTTACGGAAACACTGGGGCAGCTCTCCACTCCAAGAACCATTGCCTTCACAGGTGAGCACAGCAGGCAGGGAGAGCTGATAGCCTTCCAAGCAGGCATATGTCACACTTGAGCCCCACATGAAGTCAGATCCCACAATTTTCCCATTAGGAACAGGTTGGGGAGCCTTGCATAGGATGGCTGTAATGGAAACCAAAGGTATTGCATGTTGATAATTTCCCAGGGGAATTATTCTCCATCAAATTTCACTAACAACAAAAATCATTAACAACATATAAAATTTTAGTTCTGCTTCTGGGAACTCATGATCCTTTGCTTTTAGGGAATCCCTAGTGTTATAGAGAAGATAGTTCCTATCTTTAAAGATTTCCCAATATATAAGACACACAGTCCTTCATCCAGAGATGAAATTCAGGCTGGAATGCTCTCACACAGGCCAGGCACGTTAATTTTAAAAAGTTAGGCTACAGAATTAAGTGAATAGAGACTCAGGACACTTTGTTTTCCTCTTCCAAGAAAGAAAAAGGAAGTTAGGATTCATCCTTAGGTGTCTTTTCATGAGATATAGAAAATTTATGCATAGCAATTGTTTCATTGCCTTCTAAGGGTAGGATGTAAGCTAACATAGATGATGATGACTGTAGCTCATATTTGTATAACCTTTAGGTACAAAGTGCTTCAACTCAATGACCTTTACAACTTCCTTGGGAAGCAGGTAGAGGGTAAGTATTGGTATCATTTTACAGATAAAGAAGTTGAGGCTCATAGAGGTAAACTATCTTGCTCAAGAGCTAGTAAATGGTAGAGCTGCCTTCCAGTTGAGCTTTGTCTTTTGATTCTTAGATTAAGACTCACTACACTATACTGAATTGACAAGATGATGGAGATCAGAGTCTTTTTGAGTAAGAATTGGAAAAGTATTCTTGTTCCACATTTCTGACATCCTTTGATATCGAAGACTTGTAGTAATCTTTATAGTACTTTCTTTCAGTGACACTCATTACTGACTGGTCCCGTTAACTATTTCTCTAATCAGATTGTGAACATGAATGCCCAAGACAATGTCAGCTTACATGGTAAACTCTTCAGTAGTTGGCAAACTATGGCCCAGTAGCCAAATATACTTGACCATGTTTTTGTACAGTCCTTGAGCTAAGACTGGTTTGAAAAGCCAAAATGGTCAGAGTGGGCTGACCTCTGCTTTAAATGATAGGCTACCCGCAGTTGGTACTAGTGGCAAAGACCACTGAATTGGGCTTTACTAGGCTTGATTCTTAGCTTTGTCACTTGATGGTTATATAAGTTTGGGGAAGTAACTTATTTTTGCTGTTACACTGTTTTCACATTTGTAAAACCAAACATTTGGCCTAGATGATCAGTAAGGTTCCATCCTGTCTGAAGCTTCAACAATTTATGATCATCTAGAGCAACAGTTGGCAACCTTTTTGGCCTTGAGAGCCATAAACACCTGCGGAAGGAGGAGGATGGAGGCAGAAGGCGCTGGAATATGGGGCGGGGTCTGAAGGGCCTCCCTTGGGGCACATCCTGGGGCTCTGCCCCAACTGGCCAGTTGGGAGGTGGAGTCAGATATGGCTCAAGAGCTATATGTTGCCGACCCCTGATCTAGAGTCTAATAAAATGATGAAGTATTTCACAATATGATATGAAACCAAGGTTCAGAAAAGTTAAGTGACTTGTACAAAATCACAAAGCTAACAAAAGCAAAAATAAAACTTGAACTTGACTAACTACCAAGTGTTCTCCTGTCCTGCACCCTGAAGAAGAGTACAGCAATTCTGTTTAGCTTTCCATTGTAGGGAAGCTAGCAAAGGTCTAGAAAAGGGGACCTGCTTAAATATAGATGGCCAGACATCAAGGATCCTAAAAGCTTATTTTGTCCCAATTTGTCAGTCAATTACAATTTGAAAAGATAGTTGGCAAATTATGAATCACTCACCACCTCAAACCTAGGGACAAAGCCTCCCATTTGCATTCACTTACTCCTCCTCCTTTCTTCTCTTTACAGATATGGGACACAAGCCTCAAGTTTGCAATCCTTTCCTTCCTTCCTTCCCATTACAACTGATGGCCTCAGTTCTTACCTTTGCACACTGGCTTGGTACCATTCCATACCCGATCTTTAGTGCATCTCAACACAGATGCTCTGTCAGATTCCATCATATGTCCTGGGACACACTGGTATGTCACTGTCTTGTTGTATGTAAAATCACTCCCCAATCTGATTCCATTAGCCGGAATTCCAGGATCACCACAGTTTATAACTGGAAGGAAGAGATGAAAAAGTGACTATTACAAGTATTGACTATTCACTCTTGCCCAGAGTTTGACTTCCATATAGCCAACATTCAGATGTATACTAGGTGATAAAAGTTCATGCCTCCAGATGTACACAAAGGAAACTGTCCAAACATATATTCAGCCATGCACACAAATGTATCTGGACAAACACATACATACATTTAATTGTACACATTTAAACGGATCCAGACCTACAGTACACACATCCAAATGTACATATACAGTCTAGCAGATTACACACATTCAGATGTAGACATGCCTACTTCCAGGCATACTTGTGCACGCAGTTGAGAGATTTATACAGATGTGCATTACAATAGGACCAAATGTACACATACACAGTCCAGAGGTGCACACTTAGAGATGTATATGCACACCCACATGGCCAAATGTATGCATATGCCAGATGTACACACAATTCAGGTACACCCCCAGACAGTAGGCATAGATATATACACACATGTCCAGGTATACAGCACGTTTCCAGCTCTACACACATATATTCATTTGAACACATACATGTCCATATGTTTATATACACAGTCCAGACTGATACATTCACAAGTACAGGAGTGTATAGCTGCAGAGGCCCACTTCTAGATATATAGATTTATACCCATAAAAACACACACTAGTCAACATGGACAAATACTCTTATGTACATGTCCAGATGCACATATGTAGAATACATATATACACTTACACACATATAGGTAAAGATATATACCCATATAGAGATGTACACTCATACACATATAGATGTGTTTGCTATTGTAAATATTCAGATATTTTTGTTGTTTGTTTGTTTGTTGTCCTTCATACTCAAAGAGGACCAAATTGTCACCACAGTGTATCCTCAGAGCAACATGAGCTCAAAAGCTCTACCCCATGTCAGACACAAATAACCTGCATGAATATTTAAGATAAAAAGTCTCTAAATTTGCTCATCTCAAGTTCCTTTGGAGCTACTGAAATTTTGCTTTGCTTATATAGCATAGCATCTTCTTTGAAGCAGGCATGGCATGACGGACAGTCCTGTGCCAATATCTTCCATGTCTCAAAATTATGCCAAAGTTCTTCAGAGAGATCTCTAGAGTGTCCTCGAGCTGCTTCTGGCCTCCGTAGGAGCACCTGCCTTGTGTGAGTACTCTATAAAATGGACTTTTAGCCAAACATATGTTTGGCATTTGAAAAATAAGACCAGCCTATTGGAGTTGAACTTTCTGCAGAAGTCTGAATGTTTGGCAGTTCTACTCAAGAAAGTCCTCAGTGTCTGCTACCTTATCTTGCCAGGTGATCTTCAGAATCTTTCTAAGACAATTCACATGAAAGCTATTCCATTTCCTGGCATGGTGCTGGTATACTGTCCAGGTTTCACAAACATAGAACAATGAGGTTAGCACAACAGTTTTGTAGATCCTCAGTGTGGTAGACAGCCTTATCCCATTTCTTTCCTACTCTTTCCTTCAGAGCCTCCCAAACACTGAACTAGCTCTGGTCATGCATACATCAACTTCATCATCTAAGCATACACATCCCTGGAAAATATATGCCAAAATACTCAGTTTCTCCACTTGTTGTAACTGATACTTCCATATATGGATGGTATGGTACTAGCTGATGGAGAATCTTCTTGGTACTAATTTTTCAGGCCAAAATTAGTGCAGGTGATGTAGAATCAATTATATTCTGTTGCATCTAAGCCTTGAAGGCTGCATAGAGTGTGTAGTTATCTGTGAACAAGAAGTTATGCACCAATTGCCCCCTTCTTTAGTCTTGGCTTACAGTCTCTTTCAAGTTAAATAATTTATTGTCAGTGTGAAAGTTAACTTTAATGCCTTTTTTATCCTTGTTGAAGGCCCCAACAGCATTATGAGAACATCATGCTAAAAGCATGGGAACAAGCACACAACCAGGCTTCATTTCACTGGTGACTGGGAAAGCTGAGATCAGAGTGCATTATCCAGAAAACATGCAAGTATAATGTTATGGAGCCAGTGTACAATAATGATGACCTCCAGGCAACAAAAATTTTGCTATGATCTTCCATGAGTCCTCATGACTGAGACTATCAAAGGCAAACACCCGACACAGTATACAGAACTCTATTTTGCTTGTGGTATTTCTCCTGGCGTTGTTGGATAGCAAATATATCACCTGTTCCTTGGCCCTTTATGAAACCACAGTGACTCTCAAGAGATGACCATCTTCTAGGTGAAAGACCAACCTATTAAAGAGGATTCTTGCAAGAATCTTGCCAACAGTGTCTAAGAGAGTTCCTTGTGATTGTCACTAGACAACCTATTTCCTTTTCCTTAAGAGATGGATATCCTTGATCTCCTGGGGGATAAGCTCCTCTGGCCAGGCAATCCTGGAGATTTCAGTTAGTTTTTATAAATTAGTTGCCTTGTAAATTTCTGCTGGAATGGAATTAATACCAGGCACTTTTCCCCATGAAAGGAACTTAATGGCATTCAAAACCTCTTCTTCAGTTGGCAATTTGAGTAAAGAGGAATTGACTTTAATTTGAGGTATACTGCCAATGGCTTCAGTATTGGTTGATGATGGTCTCTTGAGAACACTATGGGAAGTGTTCAGTTAATCTCTTCAGAATCATGTCCTTATTGTCAATCAGTGTGGCTTCATTTGCACTTTACTTTTGATAGAGTAAAATGCTGCCTTCTTAGAAATGAACAAACTATTTTTATGGTAAATTCTGGGGAATTTTTCTAATTTTTTATTTGGTAGCTTCTGAATTCCACCATCATTTTCATCAAACCACTCAATGTTTGTGAGTGTTCTGTTCCAGATGAATAAATGCAGTTCTGTACACGCTGAAAGCTGAAAGCTTCTCTGAAAGCTACTCATTCTTCTTCTGCTCCACTGTTGCCAACTATATGATGTCTCTTCATTTTCTCCAAGTCAGAAACAAACTGTTCATGCAGACATAAGCACTCTAAACTATTGACATTAAGTGTTCTGGTAGCTGCCTTAACTTGGGGTTGTGGCTATTATTGAATTCAAATATTAAGTTTGGAGTGGTTAAGTCTATGATCAGTCCAGCACCCTGTGCCACACATCACCATCACTCTCAGTCTTGTCTATCTCTTCTCTTTACAATGACATAGTCTATTAAATGCCAATGTTTGTTTCGGAGTATATAAATGACATTATGTTTATGTAAACAGAAGATGGCATGGTTGATAAGAATGTCACGAGATACACAAGTCTTTAGTAGTGAGCTGCTGTTGCTATTTCCAATACCATTTCTCCCTAAAACTCCCTTATAAAAATGGTATGAGTGATGTATAATGCCTTCAGACTCAAGAATAAATTGGATTTAAGTGAGGCAGAGATGCTTGAAGGCATCAGACTCACTCTCTTTTCCAGGGCCACTTAAGTCCACTGGCAAAACAAAAGTCAGGATGTCTGGAGATGGCATGGGATACAGTGGATGACCCTACCCACTTTGATGTCTAACCAAGCTCTACAATGCCTGCTTCAGCCATCTTCAGGTCACTGGAACAAATTGTTCTCATTTGTCCATTTGTCTGGGAGAATTCTTTATATACTTGGGGCAGACCCCCCACCTCTGCTGCTGATTCACCAACTTGAGATACATCTATTTCCCTCAATATGGTTTATTTTACTGGGGTTGAGGGAGGTAGCCACTGGACATGCTATAGCCTCTTGGAGGCACAGGTTAGAGTCAGGTGAAAAGTAGTCATGAAAGGTGGCAAACAGTCCTTAAAAAAGAGCTTGGCAGTCCTCCCCAGAGGTACTAGTCTTCCCTGAACACTCTGTACATCCAACATTCAGATATATATATAGACATATATATGTATGGTTGGCCCATGATGCTTGGCCAACATACTCCACCCCCCTCAGTTTAGTGGTATAAGAGCTCACCTGTGCACTCTGGGGAGCTCCCAGTCCAGGTACCATTGACAGAGCAGTGTCGGCTGAGCAAACCTGTTGCATAATAACCTTCTCGACACTCATAAATGATTGAACTAGAGAAAACCAAGCCATCATTAAACACAACTCGGGCATTGCTTGGTGTTCCTGGGTTTCCACAAGATAGCACTAGAAAATTAAAAGAGCAAAATGATTCAATATATTTCACTCTCTACAGAGACAGTATAGCATAGACTAAGGAGGTATTCAAAGTCAGAGATTAAAATCTCTTAGAGCTGTACAGACAAATGGTATGAACTTCTCCCTCATCACCACCTTAAATTTCATCCCAGACTAGTCTAGTTAGGAGTAAGATTAGAAGAAGGAAGATGTCTAACAATTCCAGACAATAATTAGAAGAAGATGGGGAAGGGAAGCTGATTCACCATGATGCTACCATTCTAGAGATTATGTTTGCATGAAGGGGATCATTTATATACCGGGTTGTTTGCTAAGTCAGGGACTGTTTGTATATGTAAAGTGTGGACAAATTCCACAAATATTTTTCTGATACCTAGTATATGCAAAAACTTTGTGCTAACAGGAACACAAAGACAAATAAGATAAATAAGAAGTGTCCTTTGACCTCAGAGGTTATATAATTCAACAAAAAGAGCTATAATATATGTAGTCATATATCAGTTATTGCCTTATTTTCTATTTTTTGTTGTGTTACCTTCCCAAATGGATTGGAATCTCTCTGAGCAATCAGTCAGGCAAATACACTTGCATGCCCTTTATATATCAAGCATAGTTTAAGTGCTTAATAATACTTGTTGAATAATTGATTGACTGATTGATTAGAAATGCCAGATTGGATAAAAAATATGGTCCCTCCAGTGCAGGGATCTGCCTCTCTGAAAGCCAGTTGTTCCCCATGCATGTACTGTTGCATTTAGATACAGAAGGGACTTCAAATATCACCTTACCTCTTCATTTTACAGATGTAGAAACTAAGGCCTAAAAAGGTGAAAGGCTTGCCTAACTTCACATGGCAAGTAAGCAACAGGGCCTGGACTCAAGTTTAGGACTTCAGTCTCTCAATACAGGGCTCTTCCCACTATACTACCTCAAAGTTTAGAAAAGGCTCCTAATTGTCCATCAAAGGACTATTGTGGACCTGTCAGTTACAAATTTATTTCAAGTCATTTTCAGTCTATACCATTTCCTAGAATTCTCTGAATACCCACAGCTAATATAAAACATGATACATACATGTGTATGTGTATAAACACACATATACATATATACACAGATAAAAGAACAATGTATTTTTCTTCCTTGAGACAATAATCATCCTTAGACCTAGTCAATTCAAAGGAAAAACTAAGCCCTAAGGAACTTGGAGTAGTAATATCTGCTAGTTTCAATATTATCAATTTTCAAATAGGTTTTTTTTTTTGTGGTTCAGTGTTTCTATTACCAATGGGTGCTCTTTCGTTATAGGTTTTATTTAGACTTGAAAACAATACTACCAGTCATCAAGAAGCAGTTGGTACAGTGGCTTAAGTGCCAGACCTGAAGTCAGGAGGATCTGAGTTCAACTCCAGCTCAGACACTTACCAGGTCAGCAAGACTCTTAATCTCTGTTTGCCTTAGTTTCCTCCTATAAAATGAGAATAATAATAGCACCTACCTTCCAAAGTTGTTGTGAGGATCAAATGAGAAATTATTGTAAAGTGCTTAGAACAGTGCCTGGTACATAGTAAACACTATATCAATATTAGCTATTATTGTTGGTATTATAATGATTTCAAATTTCATCCAAATAATGAAGTTCAATTGAGTCCAAATATTAGGAGGAGCCCTAAGTGATGAAGACAGGGTTAAATTTAGACCGTTATTAATTTGATTGTCTAAGACTTCAGTACAGAGCTTGGTTCAAGAAAATTGATTTTCTTATAATACTAGAAAAATTGGCTGAGAGGAGGGGAAAGAAGAGAGAGAGGAAAGAAGAGAGATTTTTCTCTCAAATAGTCTTCCTGATATTCATTTCCATCTTTTACCCCCTGACCAAAGATCTGCACTTAGACATTTAACTGGTTAATTCTGACAAAAGGAATGGAGAACATGAGAAAGAGAGGGCAATAAGAAGAAAATTCCACATGTTACCTTCACACTCCGGCTGGGTACCACTCCACGAGCCATTGACATGACAAGTTCTCTCTGATGACCCACGGAGCATATAGCCAGGTTCACAACTGAATCGTATCAGACTTCCAATTACAAACTCATCTCCCAGACGGATGCCATGGGGTGGGATGCCTGGATCTCCACAAGTTCCCACACTGCTACCTGCTGGTCAGAATCAAATAAATCCAACTGTATTAATGTGGTGTGGGGGTCGGCTCTCTAGCCATATGTGGCTCTTTTGAGGGCTAGATATGGCTCTTTCTGCAGGAGCCATAAAGTCAATTCTTTTTCAGGTGCTGTTACAGGAGCGGCACTGTGAGCACTGTACGGCTCTCACGAAATTACATTTTTAAAAAATGTGGCGTTTATGGATCTCACGGTCAAAAGGTTGCTGACCCCTGATGTGGTATAAGGAAGAGAGGATAGTGGAAATGAGAAGCAGGAAAGATAATTGCTGGAATTATAAAGGGGCTATGGGAACTAGTTTAATCTGGGACATTTATAGACTTTTCTCAGGAGTTTGGAAAGGGTATTGACTACATAAAAAATGTGACTCTTCATATTATTCCAAAAGAATTACTTCACTTTATCTAGAGCTATGTCTATATTTATATCTATATCTATATATCAATATCTATATCTATATCTATATCTATCTATATCTATATAAATTATACCATGGACACTGGTAACAAGCCAGCTATTTGTAATACTATTGAAAAGGGCTATAAAAAGAGAAAGTAAGCATAAGAACTTCATTAGCCTAAAATTGAAATTATCTTTCAAAAGCAAAATGTAGCTTCTAGGACTTCAAAGTATAAAGAATTTTAGGTCATTTCATTTAGGTAAAAGTTATTTTTTTAAATTTTTATTTATTTATTTAGAATATTTTTCCATGGTTACATGATTCATGACATTTCCTACCTCTCTTCCCTCCCCCACTGGAATATACATGTATCATTGTTCGAAACCTATTTCCATGTTATTCATATTTGTAATAAAGTGATCTTTTAAAGCCAAAACCCCAATCATATCTCCATTGAACCACATGATTGATCATATGTTTTTCTTCTGTGCTTCTGCTCCCACAGTTCTTTCTCTGGATGTGGATAGCGTTCTTTCTCATAAGTCCCTCAAAATTGTCCTGGATCATTGCATTGCTGCTAGTAGAAAAATCTTATACATTCAATTGTGCCACAGTGTATCAGTCTTTGTGTACAATGTTCTTTTCTGGCTCTGCTCCTTTCACTCTGCATCACTTCCTGGAGGTCGTTCCAGTTCACATGGAATTCCTCCAGTTCATGTTTCCTTTCAGCACAGTAGTATTCCACCAACATCAGATACCCAATTTGTTCATTCCCCAATCGAGGGACATCCCCTCATTTTCCAATTTTTTTGCCACTGCAAAGAGCATGGCTATAATTATTTTTGTATAAGTCTTTTTCCTTATTATCTCTTTGGGGTACAAACCTAGCAGTGATAAGGTTGGATCAAAGGGCAGACAGTCTTTTAAAGCCCTTTGTGCATAATTCCAAATTGCCCTCCAGAATGGTTGGATTAATTCACAACTCTACCAGCAACTTATTAGTGTCCTAATTTTGCCACATCCCCTCCAACATTTATCACTTTCCTTTGCTGCCATATTTTCCAGTCTACTAGATGTGAGGTGGTACCTCAGTGTTGTTTTAATTTACATTTCTCTAATCAGGAGGGATTTAGAACAAATTTTCATGTGATTATTGATAATTTTGATTTCTTCATCTGAAAACTGCCTACTCATATCCCTTGACCATTTGTCAACTGGGGAAATGGCTTGAATTTTTGTAAATTTGACTTAGTTCCTTATATGTTTGGGAAATTAAACCTTTGTCAGAGAGTTTTATTATAAATTTTTCCCCAGTTTGTTGCTTTCCTTCTAATTTCAGTTGCATTGTTTTTGTTTGTACAAAAGCTTTTTAATTTGATATAATCAAAGTCATTCATTTTACATTTTGTAATGTCCTCTATCTCTTGCTTGGTCTTAAATGCCTTCCTTCCCCACAGATCTGACAGTTATACTATTCTATATTCATCTAATTTATCCATGATTTCACTTTTTATATTTAAGACATTTACCCATTTTGAATTTATTTTGGTATAGGGTATGAGGTGTTGATCTAAACCTGATTTTTCCCATACTGTTTCCCAATTTTCCCAGCAGTTTTTGTCAAATTCTTGTCCCAATAGCTGTGATCTTTGGGTTTATTGAACATTAACTTGCTGACGTCATTTACCCCAAGGCTATTTCATTGATCCCTCCTTCTAGTCTCTTAACCAGTACCATAATGTTTTGATGACCACTGCTTTACAGTACAGTTTAAGATCTGGTACTGCTACGCCACCCATCATTCACATTTTTTTTCATTAGTTCCCTTAATATTTCTTGACCTTTTGTTCTTCCAAATGAACTTTGCTATAATTTTTTCTAATTCTATAAAAAAGTTTTTTGGTAGCTTGATAGGTATGGCACTGAATAAGTAGATTAATTTGAGTAGGATTGCCATTTTATAATGTTAGCTCGTCCTACCAATGAACAATTAATGCTTTAATGCTTTTCCAATTATTTAGATCTAGTTTTAATTGTGTGAAAAATGTTTTGTAGTTGTCTTCATATAATTCCTGTGTTTGTCTTGGCAGATAGATTCCTAACTATTTTATATTGTGTAGAGTGATTTTAAATGTTTCTCTTTTTAACTCTTGCTGCTGAGTTGTGTTGGAAATATATAGAAATGTTGATTATTTATATGAGTTTATTTTGTACCATGCAACTAGCAAAGCTGTTAATTATTTCTATTCCCTTTTTAGTTTAATTTGCTAGAATTCTTTAATTATACCATCATATCATCTGCAAAGAGTGATAGTTTAGTTTCCTCATTGCCTACTTTAATCCCTTCAATTTCTTTTTCTTCTCTAATTGCCACCACTGGCATTTCTACTATAATATTAAATAATAGAAGTGATAATGGGCATCCTTGCTTTACTCCTGATTTTAATGGGAAGACTTCTAACTTGTCCCCATTGCAGATTATACTTGCTAATAATTTTAAATATATATTGTTCATTATTTTGAGGAAGATCCCTTTATTCCTGTACTTTCTAATGTTTTCAGTAGGAATGGGTGTTGTAATTTGTCAAAGGCTTTTTTTGCATCTATTGAGATAATCATGTGATTTCTGTTGGTCAATTGTGTGGATGGTTTTCCCAATATTAAACAGACCTTGCATTCCTGATATAAATCCCACCTGGTCATAGTGAATAATCCTTGTGATAATTTGCTAGTTTTTTTTTTGCTAGTATTTTATTTAAAATTTTTGCACCTATATTCATTAAGGAGATTGGTCTGTAGTTTTCTTCCTGTTTTTGGTTGGCCTGGCTTTGGAATCAGCACCATATTTTTGTCATAAAAAGAATTCGGTAACACTCCTTCGTTGCTTATTTTGTCAAATAATTTGTGTAGTATTGGTATTAGTTGTTCTTTAAATGTTTGATAGAATTCACTTGTGGGTCCATCTGGCCCTGGGGATTTTTTCTTAGAAAGTTCCTTGATGGTTTGTTCAAATTCTTTATCTGAGATGGGATTACTTAAGCATTCTATTTCCTCTTTTGTTAACCTAGGCAATTTATATTTTTATAAATATTTATTTGTTTTACCCAGATTGTCATATGTCATATTTATTGCTACATAGTTGGACAAAATAGTTCTTAATAATTACTTTAATTTGCTCTTCATTAGAGGTGAGATGACTCTTTTCATCTTTGATACTGTTAATTTGATTGTCTTCTTTTTTTATTAGTAGGAAAAAGTTTAATATTTTCTTCTGGGATTCATTCTGATTGAAAAATGTTTAAAATCTAAGCCTACAGAGCATCTCTTTTCAGGATCTTTCGCCAATTCTTAGAAAATGTCAGTGGGTATTAACCCTTCTTTTTCTTACTTCTAACATTAAATAAATTTAGCAGCATTCATTTAATCAACAGATATTTTCTGAATACTTACTATACAGTGGAAATACTATCAAGGATAAGAGTAATCCAAAGGTCTAAATTTAAGACTGAGGGACAGAAGATGATAAAAAAGATATTATAGAATTTTGTAATTGGAAGGGACCTCTGATGGAATAAATAACTGATATTTATAAAGCATTTTAAAGTTTGCAAAATGTTTAAATCTCTGTCTTCCTTGAGTCTTACAATAACCCTATGAATAATAGGAATATTATAAGTATTCCTATTTCTATTTTGTAGATGAGTAAAGTGAAAATTTATGTTACTGAGTGGCTTGACTAGGTTCATCTTGCTGTTACTTAGCATCATAGGCAGATCTGAACTCAAAATTGAGCATTTGATTTTCTCAGCCACCCTGCCTTCCTAAGAGTCAAAACAAGTAAGAATGAAGGCCTAAATGCTGAGGCTGAAAATAAAAATGGAAGGGGACAGCTATAAGATATTTTGGAGACAGAATTAATGAGAGTTATTGACTGACTCAATATGGATATTGAGAAAGCAATAAGAGTTTCTCTAAGGTTTCAAGCATGAGCAATTAGAAATATGGTGGTGCCACTAACAAAAATAGGGATATAGGAAATAATAAGAGTCATTCAAAAGATTAATTCTGTTTTGAGCACAGTGAATTTAAATCCAGTTGGAAATGTTTAGTAAAGTAGCTCAAATGGGAAATTGGAGGTCAGATCTGTATATACAGGTTTGAGAACGAGTAACATAAGGAATAAATGAAGATATTAAAGGAGATAAAAATTTCCAAATAGAGAGACAAGGGAAAAGTACCCAAAACCCATCGTTGGGTAACATACAAATTTAGAGGTTAGGAGGAAGAAAACTCAAAAGAAATAAAGATGTATAAAAGATAGAACTAGGAGGAGAACCAAAGAGAGAGAAGAGATTACAAAGAGTATGATAAGCAACATTGTCAAATGGAGTATGAGGGCTGAAAAAAAAGGCTAGACCTGGAAATAAGGGCTTGTTATTAATATCTGTGGCATCAAACTCAATAGGAAATTTGGGACAGAAGTCAAAGTAAAAGAAGTTGGTAATTTGGTAGTAAGTAAAGAATATAATTATGCTTTCTAAAAACTTAGCTATGCATAAGTAGCTCTAAGAGATAAAGATCAAAGAAAGGCTTTTTTTTTGCTTAGTAGTTTATTTTTTAAAGAATGAGAGAACTGAGCATGTTCATAAATATAAGGGAAAGAACCCGTGAAAAGGGGAGAGGTCAAAAGTACAAAAGAGAAAGATAATATAATGGAGCAAGGTTTTCAAGAAGGAAGAAAAGAATGGAGAAAGGCCAGGGGTAGGGGAAAAGATCAACTCTGGCAGGAAGTTTGGTCACCTCGTCCTTTGAAAATAAAGGTAATGTTGGTAAAGAGAAAAATTTTAAGGTATGGAGGAAAGGAGTTAAGGGAGCTCACTTTGGATAGTCAGTATCTTCTTAGTAAGGAAAAAGATAGGGTCATCTGATGAGAATGCCAGGAAGAAGTGTTGATATTGAATTCTTAAGAATAGTTGATGAGGTCTGAACAGTTACTGTGGGTAAGGCAACAGGGGGTTAATAAGAGTAAATTGCTGAATAGCAATGAAAGTCATTACAATATTTCAAGAACCTCTGCTTCAATTAGTATGAGTATTTCCTCCACTGACAGTGATCACAACTTCATATGTCCTGATAGATGGTTTTTGAGAATTGTTATGGTCAAATCATTTATCATCTTATAAAATAATGGAGTTGGACAAGTTGACCTTAAGTTACCTTCTAATTTTAAATATATTATCCTACAAATATCTAGAGTCACAGAGAAGAGAGATTAGACTTATTCTATTTACATCAAGAGAACAGAAAGGGTTTGAAGGAACTTAATGGACCAATGGGAGGAAATTATGGGAGACAGGTTTTAGCAATAATATATGGAATGTTTTGGTGCCTGGCCCAGTAAAAATCTCTTTGGGTGGGATAATATTTTAAGTCTACTTCTATCTTAGTGTGAATGAGTTTATCAAATATTTTCCTAGAATTAGGATTTGAAAGGAGAAGGGATGAGGGAAATGGGTGACAAAAATCCTTGACAGAAACTTCATTTCTCACCTCAATGATTATGGAATATGAATGAACAAATAAAGGATGCTAATTTCTTACACTCAGTTCTCCAAAATTTCTGTTCTATAAACACCAAGCCTGATATTCCTGTTAAACAGCCAACCACCTCCATTTTCCTCCAAACCCCTTGTAACGAAGAGCCAATAGAAGCCAGCCTAGTTTGAGGAAGGCAAAAAAGAAAACCAGACAGAAAGGAAGGCATAAAAATGATAAGGGGAAAAAGAGTAAATACAGAAAACTTATACCTGGATTTGTAATGCAGGATTTATGCAAGATCTCTTGCATTTGCAAATTACCCTAGGCAATCCTGGGAGTTAGGAGAATGGAACTTTGGCCCAGCAGGTGCTAGTCCCAAGATCTGGCAGTTTGAGCTGGGACTATAAATACCCCTGCTGAACCAACCTGGGGGTTCTGATTTCCTTGACCTCACCCAGACACCCAGCTATCCCTGACTTCCCCTTGGGGGCCCGGGGAGGGGGAAGGAAGGTTAAATGGAGGTTTGGGTTGTGGAATGTGGGCAGAAAATAAGATTAGGTCAGCCTAGCAACAGGGACACCCCTAACCAATTCATCAACTTCATCTGGCTAGCTGGTGAATCACCTAACATCAGGGCAGTGGAAATTATCTCTGGCTGAGGGGCTGGTTCCCTCAGACTGATCTTACCTTCTAGGTCCATTGCCAACACTGGCCAGTCACCCTTAGGAACAGCTTCTCCAGACCCTAAACCCTCTTTCCTCAGTTTTCCCTCCTGTGTTTAAATAAACCCTTAGCCTGAAACTGAGCTCCTGTAGTTATTTATAACATCATTCTGGGCTAGGGGGCTGAGGAGAGGGGAGAATAGCAACCACTTGACTCCAAAGGAAGTACAGGGCAAACATCCATTTTGTCTAGGAAGTGTGTGTGCTTCACCTCCTGTTGAGTTCTGCTTTCACTCCAGCAGGGAGGGGCTCCTCACTCTCCACCTTAAAGGAGCCTGTAGATAGCAGGGAGACTGACTGGGCATCACAGCTCAGGCTACACATCCCTGACTGTCTCACATCACCAGCTACAGTAGTTACAGGCTCCCTGGCCCAGGTGACTCACTTGTACCACCAGCTCCCCTGTTGTCAGCCACCTTACCCCCTTATTACAGTTTGGAGAGAGACATTTGATAGAACGAAGTGCAACTCTGAACTTTTAAGTTCTATAGAAGACCAGAAAATGATACAAGAAGCAGTATAATCTGGAGGGGAGGGGAAAGAGATCTTTCAAGGGTCTTAAAGGGCTTTGGGCTTCTCTTTCCTTTTACTTTACTCAGACATTGCATGAGGTCAATAAAAAACTATCTATTTTTCACTCTACCCAGGCTACTTTTCCCATGCTCTCACCTGAGCAATGTGGTAGAGAGCCACTCCAGTGCCCATCTAACTGGCACATGCGAGTGGCATTGCCGATCAAAATCCTCTTGCCCAGGCAGCTATAACGCACAACTGATCCCACGGTGTAAGTGTCTCCTGAGATCTGGGAATGGGGTGGGGATCCAGGATGACCACAGGAGACCACTGGAAGAAGTAAAAAAAATAATAAAGAATTTAGTAAACCTAAAAAAATCCATGGCACATGTAATGATTATAGGA
Source organism: Gracilinanus agilis (assembly GCF_016433145.1). Classification (NCBI taxonomy): domain Eukaryota; kingdom Metazoa; phylum Chordata; class Mammalia; order Didelphimorphia; family Didelphidae; genus Gracilinanus; species Gracilinanus agilis. The sequence continues at coordinate 85,127,546 of NC_058132.1, read as the reverse complement.
CCAAATCTAGATTTCTTATAGAAAAGAGACCTGCCCATTTTCACCTTTACCACTAATCAACTGACATTATTCCAGATTCCAGAAATGGCTCTGTCTGTAACTCCTTCCCAGTTTCAAGTATTGCCTTATGGGACCCAAAGAGAATAATTTTAATTCTTCGTTCATATGATGGCCCTTAAAATACTTAAAGAGGATTGGAGAACTCCCCAAACTGCACTTAGACTAAAACAAATATTGGGAATTTTTTTTTTTTGAAAACCAGTCAGAAGGACCAAGTTTCCTCAGAAGCCAAGCGGGCTTAGGAATTTTAAATATGCTGGAGAAGAAATTAAAATGAATAAATAAAGGAACAATGCTTGTGGTTTGTAGGCTGACACCCTTACCTATTTATTCCTTAAGAGGAAATAGCAAAAAATGGACCTCATATTTTATCACCCATATATGCAAATCTAGTTGACCAATAGAATCTGGAATGTCAGTTGATTAGGGGTAGGAGTGAGAATGGTTAGTTCTCTTTGGTTTGGTGAAGTCTTACAAGTGTGGCAATAAAGCAAAATGGATCTAGGTAGAGATGCTTAATAGCAAACGAGGTGCCTAGGAGTCAGTGGCCTGTGATGGACAAGGAGTATAAGTAGACATGTTTTCTTTGCTCAGGGTGCCAACACTCGGGATAGGGAAGGGGACATTTCTTCCTAGAGAAAGATGATGTTACATGGTGAAGAAGCTACAGAGAAGCAGCACCCTAGTATAAAGTCCCCTATGTCCCTGTGCTCATCATAATGGTCTCTGCAGAGACAATTTTGGTACCGATAGAAGGAAAACTTATTAGCAATTAGACCAAGGGTTCTTAAACATTGTTGTGCCATAGATTCATGAAAATATGAAGGGGCCTATAAATTCTTTCTCAGAATCATATTTTTAAATATATAAAATAAAATATACAGCATTACAAAGGAAATCATTAATATTGAAAAAGTTATCAAAACATTTTTAAACACTTCACAGACATCAGGTAAAGAGCCTATAAGTTCATGCTACTCAAAGGTGAGGAGGAAGTCTAATAGAAATTGTCAAGCAAAGGCTGGAGGTTTGGTTACTGAAAGTACTTTTGAGGGGATTCTTGTTCAGGTTTAAGGAAGATTTGACAGTTTCTTAGGTCACTTTCAATATTGAGATTTTGTGATTCTCTAAACTTAAACAGCTCTTGTTTCAACCTGGTTCCCACAACAAAGCCTTCATCTCATCTTTCTTCTTCCTCTGAAATTTCTGTCTTTTTGTTCCAAGGAATAACTCAATCCTCTCTAGCCTCATACTGCTTACCCTGGTTAAATAATGTGAAGATTTTCATCTACTGGCTATGTAACTTTCTCCTAGATGATTTACAACGTATCTGAAATCTCCACTAACATAACATGTATATATGTTATAACAATAATGGCTTTTATTTTCAACAGGAACAGGGGAGATTATGTTCATAATAGAGGGAAGAGAACCATCTCAGAGTTAAAAGGTACTCCAGAAACCATCTAGTCCAACCAGATCTGACCAGGGTTGTTTTTTATAATGTCTCTGACATCTAGGCTCTGTTTGAAGATCTCTAGTAGAGGAACCCAGTACCTCCCAAGACAGCACATTCCACTTGAAGGTAGTTCTAATTATTAGGAGGATTTTCCTTACATTAAAGCTAAAGCTGAGCAATTTCATCAACTTACAGAGACACTGGGGGAGAGAGCGATCCCATGTACCATCCCCCTGGCAAGTCAGCACATGTGTCCCAAGTAAATAGTAACCATGGGTGCACTGATAAGACACAGTGGCTCCAAAGCTAAAACGGTGTGGACCACTCGACTGGATATGCCGGATGCTATTTTCTTGATGTCCAGGGTCTGTACAGTTGATGACTGCAAACAAATAACAGGGAAGTTAAAGTATTACCATGAAAATGAGAATTTCTTCCCAGAATTAAAAATAAAAATGTAAAGTCCACACTGGCATACATTCCCATTATAGGAAGAGCTCCTCAGCTGAAAATAATTAAGGACAGTGGTATTAATCTCAAACAGAAATAGAGGCCATAAACTATATATAAATATCCTTGAAGTCAAATATTTGACTTAGAAAATCACATCTTAACATTAACTCTATTTTACTGTATTTTGTTTGCTTTATATTTTATTATAGATATGTGTGTATGTGTTTTCTTTCTAGATTTTCTAGACCATATTATCAATACTTTATAGTTGATTTGTATCTACTATAGATATATATTTACTACAGAATAAGGAATTTGGAATTCATGACAATCTTTTTAACCTATGTTTTGGGTACACAATCTGAACACAAAAGGTGATAATGTAAACAAATTAGGGGAGCATGGAATAGTTTATCTGTCAAATCTATGGGTAAGGAAGAATTTAGGACCAAACAAGAAATAGAAGGCAATATAAAATATAAAAATGGATAATTTTGATTATATTAAATTAAATTTTTTTTGTGTAAACAAAACCAAGATTAGTAGTAAAGCAGAAAGCTGGTGAAACTTTTTACAGCTAGTATCTTTATAAAGGTCTAATTTCTCAAATATATAGAGAACTAAGTTAAATTTATAAAAATAGAAGCCATTCACCAATTATTAAGTGGCCAAAGGATATGAATAGGCAGTTTTCTGATGAAGAAATTAAAATCATCTATAATTATATGGAAAAATAATCTAAATCACTCTTGACTGGAAAAATTCTAATTAAAACAATGGTAAGGTACTACCTCACACCAATCAGATTGGCCAATATGACAAAAAGGGGAAATGATAAATGTTTGGAGGGGATGCAGGAAAATTGGGACAATAATACATCACTGGAGTTTTATTCTTATCCAACCTTTCTGGAGAGGAATTTGAAATAATGTCCAAAGGACTCCCAAACTGTCCATACTTTTTGATCCTGAAATACTGTTACTAGGTCTGTATCCCAAAGATATTCAAAAAAAGGAAAAGGACTTATTTATAGTTATAAAAAATATTTATTGTAGCTCTTTAGGTGGTAGCAAAGAATTAGAAATTGAGGGTCATCCATTAATTGGAGAAAGGCTAAACAAGTTATGGTATATAGAGTATGAAGGAATACAATTATGCTATAAGAAATGACAAGAAGAATGATTTCAGAAAAATCTGGAAAGACTTATGTGAACTGAGGTAAAGTGAAGTGAGCAGAACCAGGAGAACACTCTGCACAGTGATAGCAATATTTTTGGAGAATTGTGAAAGACCTATTGTCAACAATGCAGTGATCCAAGACAATCTCAGAGACTCATGATGAAAAATGTCATCTGCCCTCTGAGAAAGAATTAATAGAATCTGAATGCAGACTGAAACATATTCTATTTTTCTTTCTTCTTTTTCTTTTTTTTTTCTTGTTTGGGATCTATTCCTCAAAATGACTAATATGGAAAAATATTTTATAAGATTGTACATATAAAATCTATATTCTTACTGTCTCAGGAATGGAGAAGGGAAGGAGGGTGGGAAGGAGAAAGAGAATTTTGAATGCAAATTTTTTCCAAATGAATGTAAAAATGGTTTTTACATGTAATTGGATAAAAATAAAATAGATAAAAAATAAACCCATGTTTCCTACTACTTCTCTCCCCTCCTAGATATTCCTGTTTCTCTTGCTTTGGCATGTCCTTGAATTGTGGAGAGTAGGAGGTACGTAACTTCTACCAAGTATATACTGGTTTTCAATCACCTAGGAACTGGAATACATGACGGAGGGATTCTTTACTGATGAAGGAACAATTAAATATTCAGAGAAATAAATGTACTTTAGGGACTTAAAAGAATTAGAGATGAGAAGCAGCAACAACAAAATGAGAACACTCTCATGCATTTATTCAGGGGTTTATGAATTCTTTAAGAATTTCATTGAACATTAGTATACATAATGAACAATAATAGTACATTATAGTATTCAAAGTCCTTTATTGTTTCCAAAGTGCTTTTGATGCAGGCTGGTCCAGTGATGAGGTAAGAAGCCAATTTTTGAATAGTGGCAAAAGAAAAAAAGGCAAGAAGTGGCCAGGGAGTTTGGAAGATTTAGAAAGATCAACTTATAGGTAGTTTTGTAATGACTTGAAGAAGGTCAAGGCAATCACTATAACACCATTTTGAGGTGACAAAATCCTACTCCCTGACACAGATATAAAAGTTCACGTTTGCAACAATATCATGAGTTAATCAGAGCAGTTCATTTGCACTTGGAAATGGTGGGTAAGTCACAAAGCACCAAAATTTTACAAGTACTATAACAAATGAGAGAATTATTTCAATGATTTGCTGGGTCTGTTTTATGTTTATTTTTCTTTCAGAGACAACTGGTCTCTCTTCTTTGGGAAAATGTGAAAGTTCCAGGAAAGGATTCTTATGTTGTAGCCCCTTTGGCAGTCTAATGAAACTTATGGCTCCCTTCTTGCAGTGTTTTTAAATGAATAAAATAAAATTTTATGGATTTATGATTACAAAGGAAATCAGTTATCCTGAAATACAATAATCACATTATTAAGGGGCGAGAGGAGATAAAAACCGAATTCACAGATTCTAGGTTAGGAATTCCTCGTCTAGGGAAAGAATTTCCTTTTTAATCTTCTCTACCAAAGAAGGTAAAGCATTCTTCAGCAGGATTAAAGAAATGATCAAGAAAAAAAAATAAAACAAAAAATAAAACAAATAAATCCCCCCCCAAAGTCACACTTTGATGAAGCAGAGGAGAGGATAAAATAATGTAAAAAAGGTTAGAAAAGAAAGGAATATAACAAAGAAAAGGAAGAAAAACAACTCAGAAGCAACTCTTATTGGCTGCTCAGATTAGAGAAGTGACTTATTCAGTGTCACATAGTAAATTAGTTGCACAACTCACATTAGAACTCAGGTCTTTTGTCTCCCTTCCTACTGCACCATGAGATCAATAAACAATTTCTCAAGACAGGAATAGAGTCTTCTAGTTGGTAGTGGTCATAGTTTAGAAGACGTTGGAGAATATTTATTCTAAGAAAGAAGGGAATTAGAAACTAAGAAGTGCACAATATGGCCTGTCAATGCTAAGGGAGTTGGAGTACCTGAAGTGACAATGACGAGGGAAACCCTTTCTCCTTGTCCCTTTCCATTTCAAACATTCCTAATTTGTTGGTTGGATAAAAAGCAACTCAAACAGTACCCAAACTGCATTTTCACTTAACTGCAGACTTTACTAAAGAAGCTAATGGTGTGTGCAGATACCAATTTCTAAGGAGAATCAAGTCACAGAGAATGTCCTCAAGCATTATTTGGGATATAAGCAACTTTCCAAATAAGATAAATTTCCGCCTGTCTCTTGTAGTGCCCCTTCAAATGACAATCCTATATAATGGTCATAACACCTTCTTGGGAGCAGCTAGATGGTGTGGTAGACAGAATGCTGGACCTAGAGTCAGGAAGATGAGTTCCACCTCGGACACTCACTTGCTGTGCAACCCTGGCCAAGTCATTTAACCTCTCTGTTTGCCTTAATCCACTGGAAAACCCATATGAGGCAAAGAAGAGTGGGGCACAACTGAACGATAATAACTAAAACAACAAAGTGCTTTCCTCAAAACTACCATATGAAATAGGTAGTGAAAGTATTATCCATATGGGTTAGGTAGCAACTAGTAATTCAGTGGAAAGAATGCTGGTCATGGAGTTTAAATCTGTCCTCAGACGCTGCTGTGTGACCCTGTGCAAGTCACTTAATCTGTCTGCTTCAGGTTGTAAAATGTAACATCTGCAAAATGAGGACAATATCAGAACCTGCCTTCCAGGTTGATGCGAGGACCAAATGAAATAATATTTGTGAAGAGCTTACCACAGGGTATGGCACATAGCAGGTGCTATATAAATGCTAACTGACATTATTGTACAAACTAAAGGTCTGAGAAGTTAAGAGATTTACCAAGGGTGACACCACTAACGAGTGCAATCTGAAGCTGGGTTCCCTAACCCCAACTTCAGTACTGTAGCCATCATACCATGCTGCTACTCCTCGCTGGGTTGCCCCCCCCAAAAAAAAAATCAAAAAATTTTATAACCGAAAGTGTCCTTGGTCTTCACTCATGAATTATATAATAGTAACTTCCTAAAAGGCCACAAGATGGCAATGCTTCTCCATAGACCTCTCCTCCCTCTCCTCTCTCTCTGTCTCTCTCTGTCTCTCTCTCTCTCTTTCTCTGTCTCTCTCTGTCTCTCTGTCTCTCTGTCTCTCTGTCTCTCTCTCTTTCTCTCTTTCTCTGTCTCTCTCTTTCCTTTCTTCCTCCTCCTTTCTCTCCCCTATCCCCCATTGGGGTGAGTATCTTTTATTTAAGTCTTTATCTCTCTGACACTGCCCACTCCCTTTTCTTTTATCCCTTTTCACAATGGGCATTGTGATCCATGTTCCTCAGTATAAAACAGTCAACTCTTTCCTATTTCTAGTTTTTTAAATTGAGTCAGTTAGCAGGTCAACAAACAAAACTACCGTAAACTGTGCTCTAAACTACAGGTTGAATACTTGGAAGTGATTTCAAGATTCATTCTGTCTAACCTCTACTCAAAATAGTAATCTTATCTACAACATTGCTGACAAAGGGCTATTCAACATCTTGCAGAAAACCTTTAGTAAGAGGGAGCTTATTACTCCTGAGGGATAATAATCATCCAACTTTGGGACAGCTGGAATTGTTGGGAATTTTTTTTCTATATTAAGCCAAAATCTATACTCCTCCCCTTAACTTCGAATATTGCATTTATATTTTCCACTGGTCCCTCTAGGGTCAAACAGAAAAAGTGTCATTTCCTTCCCATATGACAGATCTTTGGATACTTGAAGACAGTTATCAAGTCTGTGTATTCAGAAAGCATATATAAGGAGAGGGAGTGGGAGAGGTCAGCCCAGACAATTACCATCCCTCATTTAAAGTAGATGACAAGATACCTTAATGAGGATGAGAACACATCTCAACAGTTCATTGAATCAATCAATCATAGACTTCTAAGTATGAAAAGTCATCAATTTAGATATCTTTGAAAGCCACTGGATATAATGGGTCCTGTATGTAGTGGCTTCTTAATAAATGTCTTTTGATTGGCTGAATGAACAAATACTAGGAATAAGAGAGCTTTTCATTTTGTACTGAGGGCTATGGATCCAAAGTAGAGAAAAACTAATTTTGTTTTTTTTTTTAATAGAAAACTACTAAAGTATAGAGGTTCCATTAACTTGGATTCAATAAAAGAAAGCAGATATTGCCTAGTCTTGATTGGTTGGGTGGCTTATCACACTCTGTAGGACATGTGCAAAACCAGGTGTATGTCTAGAAAAACCTTTCAAGTCAGTTCTCAATAAGAACTTCACCTTGCTTGACCATCTTCTGGCCAGAGGAAGACAATGTAAACTGCACAGGACCAGAGGGCTTAGGAAGATTTGGGTTTTTCATCAGCACCCTAAAGTATCCCAAATAGCTGTGGTAAGCAGCAGTAACTGAACTGAGAGCCAAGGATAGACTGAACACAATGAGAAAAGATATAATTAAGGCTCTATAGGAAGTCTAGAAGAAAAATTATATCTTATCTAAGAGGACCATTTGAAGATAAACCAAGAAAAAGTATTCCAGTAGCTATGAATTAAACCCTTCACCACATGTATACACTAAGCCCACTTTCTCCTAGACTCTATATGAAGTGTGGGAAAGTGTGATGTTAGAGATATTTTATGTTAAATATAGCCCTATGGTACTAATTTGTTTCTAAAAGCTAACAGGGGAAGCTATGTGGCTTAGTGGATAGAGAATCAGACCTGGAGATGGGAGATCTTGGGTTCAAATCTGGTCTCAGACACTGTGTGACTCTGACTTCACTGGCCTAGCCCTTACTACTACTCTTCTGCCTTAGAATCAATATCAATACTTGATATTGATTCTAAGACAGAAGATAAAGGTATAAAAATAAGGTAATTAACTCTACAAAGAGTTATCAGTGCTTAATTTTCTAAATTTCACCTTCTGAAGGTTAAGTTCTCATCAAAGGGATTCACAGCCAAGGGTATGAATTTTCTAAATCTCACCTAGTACTAAGTAGGGTGTTCAATTTTTTGTTGATTCAATTTAAAAGTAGACAAAGGAGAGTTAATCCTGTCTTCAGTCTAGTGAGGTACTAAGTAGGGGTACTTAAGTTAGTGCTAACTCAAGATAGACAATAGAGTAAAGAATTCTCTTTCACAGGGTACACATCACAACACTTCTCATATCAAATAACTTTTCTCCAAATCCTTCTACTGTTGTTTATCCTTAATTTTTTGAAGAGAAGCAATAACATTATGGGGTGATGTCTTGACTTGTGAATGAATTTGATTTAAGTGAGGCAAATTTACACGGTCTTCAGTTTCTCTCTTTCTTCCAAAATCAAGAAAAAATCAGGACAACTGCTGATGGCCTGGGATGTAGTGGAAGTCCTGACGTTGGCATCTTCAATATCTAATCAAACAGTAAACCCCACAGTGCCTCCTTCAGTTGCTTCCATGGCCATTGGAACAAACTATTCTCATCCACCTATTCCACCAAAGGGAAGTCTTTACATGCTTCAGTTAGACACATCCCTAACTCATCAACAGGCTTGAGTCCTGTCCTGTCAGTTACACTTAACCTGGTCTTTCTATAAGAGTCCATAAAACATATTGGGAACTTTCCTACACATGACATTAAATTAATTAGTCTCCAATTAATTTTTACTTTGTTTCCATGATCCCTCATTATTTAAATTTTTTATTGCATTATGATATGAAAATGAGCCATTTAATATTTCTGCTTTTCTACATTTAAGTATAATGTTTTCTGCCCTAATATATATGACCAGTTTTTGTAAAGGTACCATATAACACTGAGAAAAGATATTCCTTTCTGTTCCCAATAAATTCTCTCCAGATATCTATCATATTTAACTCAACTAAGATTCTATTATTTTAGACTTCTTTCTTAGTCTACTTACTTTTTAGTTAGATTTATCTAGTTCTGAGAGAAGAAAACTGAATTCCCCCACTATTATTGTTTTGTTATCTAGTTCCATCTGTAACTCATTTAGTTTTCCCTTAAAAATTTGGATACTGTAACATTTGGTGCATATAGATTTAATATTGATAATGCTTTATTATTGATAATGCTTCATTATCTATATCCTTTAACAGAATATAATTTCCCTATTTATCTCTTTGATTATAAATAGTTTAGCTTTAACTTTGTCAGAGATTAAGAATACTATTCCTGCTTTCCTTGTTTCACCTAAAGCCTCGTAAATTCTGCTCCAGCCCTTTAATATTATTCTGTCTCTCATTTTTAAGTGCGGTCTTTGTTATGCTTCCTGCTATCTGTTTTCATTTTATGGGTGATTTTTATCCCATTCACATTGAACATTATAATTACTAGTTGTATATTTTCCTCCATTCTATTTTTTTCTCATTGTCCTTCTCTTCCTCTCTTTTTGTCCTATCCTTCCTCAGACATCCAATTTCTTTTCTCCATTACCTGTTTAATTTATACCTCTTCTTAGAACCCTTGCTTTATGCTCTCCCTTTGCCATTCTACTTTCAAATTAACCCACACTTCAAAAAGTCCCTCCCTTGTCCCTTCCCACCTTAGTTTCTAGTTCTTATTCTATCTCCTTTTCCAAAAGTCCCTTCCTTATTTCCCCCAATCCTACCTTTCTATTTTTTGCTATGAATCTAATTCTAAAAAATTCTCCCTTATCTTCTCCTGAGTTCCCTTATCCATTCACCTTACCTTCCCATTTCTTGATATGTATTCCTTTCTGGGTATTCCTTCCTTTTCTATTTTCCTTACCCTCTTTTCTCTTAATCTTTTTTACAGGATTCACTTAAGACCTTCTTACTCCTCCCTTATCCTAACCACTCCCTCTCCTATTTCTCTGTATGTTAAGAAGATTTTTGCCCTTCTATTTGTATATGCTGTTTTCTCTTTAACCCAGATCCAATGAGAATAGATTTCTAATACTACCAACCTCCCATGTATTCCTCCCCTTTTCTTTTGACAATTTTCCCACTCATGCCTATTTTATATGAGTTAATTGCTCTATTTTACCTCTTCTTACCCTTTAAAAATTACTTTTAATTCATTCCACTATACTCAACTTGATCTTCTATCTATATCTGATCTTTTGAACTACCCAAATAATGATGTCATTCTTAAGGGTTATAGATAACATTTTTTTCATATAAATAAACAATTTGACTTTGTTGGGTCCTTTATAATTGGACTTTAATGTTTACCTTATGATTTTTATAGATCAAATTTTCTCTTGAGTTCTGGGCTTTTTTCCAATAATAATTGAAAGTACTATAGTTTATTAAATACCCCAATTTTTTCTTTTATAATTATGTTATGCTTTGCTAGGTATGTTGTTCCAGGTATATAACTCAGTTTCTTTGTTCTTTGAAATATTGTGTTCTATACTCTTCATTCTTTTAATGTTGAAGCTGCTAAGTCTTGCGTTATTCTGACTGTAGCGCCACAGTATTTACATTGGTTTTTTTTTTCCTTGCTTGTTTTTAGTATTTTCTCCTTACTCTGGAAGACATATAACTTAGTAATGGTATTCCTGTACATTTTAATCATGGGTATTTTTTGCAGAGGTGATTGGTGAATTCTTACAATTTCTATTTTGTTCTCTAATTGTAGAAATCCTGGGTAATTTTCTTAAATGTTTTCTTAGAATATGGTGTCTAAATTCTTTTTTTAAATAACTTTTTGGAAGTCTGACAATTCTTATATTGTCATTTCTTGATCTATTTTCCGGGTCAGTTGTTTTTATAATATTTCATATTGTAAAAAGTGAGATTTGGGAAATGTATAAAACTACATTTCCCGTGATCCAACATGGTCCAACTGATTTCCGTCTCCGCAGGGGAGAGCTTAAATCTCGTGGGTTAGGAGGGAGTGGTCTCTTTTGCGAGTAGGCGCTTCCAGGAAACAGGAGACAGAATGGAGGCGGCGGCAGTTTTGAATGCTTACAAGCGCGTGGTCTAATGATTTTATCTATCAACATGGCTTTAATTAAAATACTAATTTATATATTTATAAAAGCATCTATCATTTTTAATATTTACAATTTGGCGACCAATTCCCCGTGAGGTCCGGCAAAAAAAAAGGTTAGTCCTTTTTTCTTCGCTGGACCTGTAAAAATAGACAACTTCTAAATTTTTCAGGAATTTGGGGATAAAGAAATAGATGAATAAATGGTTAAAATTAGACGCATTGACAAAAAAAAAACAATTTGGGGGGCTGTCCCCCACTGGCACAACAGTGTACAATTTAAAACAATACATACAACTCAATTTCAACTCCCCATAGTTCAATCAACTGCACCCCAAAGTTCAATTTTTGGTCTTCATGGTACAGTGAAGGCTTTTCAGACGTCTTCATGTGTCCTCACCAAACAAGTTCGTCGTCTGGATTCTGGGGAGATGGCAAGGTCCTTATCCTGAAATTATTCTCAAAAGAATTTAAACTTTACATTATAGATTACAAAACATACATTTTCTTCTAAGATTTTATAATATTCTTTTGTTATTTCATTCTTTTAATTTTGCTGTCATTTCTTGTTGCTTTCAAAACTCATTAGCTTTGCTCTGTTCAATTCTAATTTTAATAAGTTATTTTCTTCTGTGAGTTTCTGGATCTCTTTGTCCATTTGGGTGATCTTTCTTTTGTAATTTTCTTGATTTTTTTGCATTGCTCTTATTTTTTTTTAATTTTCCCTCAATCTCTCTCATTTTAAAAATTCTTTCAAAGGCTCTTTTTGAGCTTGTGACCATTTTCACATTCTCTGTATTGTTTTAGAAGCAGGTGTATTTACTTTACTGTCCTCTGACTTTGAACTCAGGTATTCTCTGTCCCTTATAACAGCTACCAATAGTTATGATTGTTTCTCCTTTGTTTACTCATTAAAAAAAAATAGTGGCCAGGACAAAAGGCTTAATTATTGGAGTCAGGTTCTATTCCCAAGGGTATGGGGGATGATGTCTCAAGTTTCAGGTTTTTTTTATTCTGTTATTTCTTGGGCCCTATTTGGTTGTTCCACTTTCCACAATCTAGGGTCAAGTGTAGTCCCTGGTTCCTGCAGCTCAAAACCAAGTCTCTGATTGATCTCAGATGCTCCAACCAGTGCCTTCTGGAAGTTCTGCAAGCAGACAGCTCATCTCACCACTGTGATGGCAGCTAGGGACTCCACTCTCTAGGAGTAACCACTTCTGATAGGGCCCCACCCCCTTAGCAGCTACACTTGCCAGTGTGTGCTCCTTCCTCATTCTTCATTTCCTAAAGCTGCAGCCTGGGAAAAAGCATCTGACCAGTGTACACAGCCTGTGAAGTCCTCTTCTGGTCAGTGGTTAACACCCAGATATGGGAAATTGAGAATCTCTAGGGCCTAGGTTGCAGCCCACATAACCACAGGGTTTATTGCCTACTGACTCCATCAGTATCTGTCATTGAGCTATAAACTTCCAGGTCCAGCCAACAAGTTGAGGTTGCAGGTCCTGCCCTCCAGGTTTATGGCTTGGGGTGAGTGGTGGACTCCCAGATGAGGGTTAGTGGATATAACTAGAGACAAGGCTACAGCTCACACAGCTGCTCTCAGGACTTCCTACCTGTTAACTCCACTGGCATTCATCACTGGATATAAGCTTCTAGGTATAGCAGAAAAAGTGTGGCTGCCTATCCTGCCCCCAGGGCTTTCCATTTGTGGATTCTAGAGTGTTTGCTCCAGGGTATTTGCTCTCTCTAGTGAGATTAAGACTAGGAAAGTCAGAGACCTTCTCCTACCAGTTGCCCTTGGTTTCTTAGCTTCATTCCTGACTCATCTGTTTTGGACACTTTTAGCAACTGATTCCATGGAATTATTTTTGACTGTTTGTGAGGGGATTCTGAGAGTGAGGGAGTCTCATGCTCTACTCTGCCATCTTCCCAAAATACCTTTTCAGTTTTCCTTTAAGATTACTAGTGCAGCCTGAGTTGTCATCTGTTATCATTTGTGCTTACTGATTAACCCTCCCCTCCTTTTCTAGTCAGACATTTTAGGCTTTCAATCACCAGTAACATGCTAAGCTCTATTTACAATCAGCATATATTTCTTCATTGTCATTTGGGTAGTGCATAATTTGGTTTCTTTGGTGATTGTAGTATTAAATGGTTTGCAGTCATTATAGCATCACCAGGAAAACATGGATATTTTTTTTAAATGGGTTTTTGTTTTATGGAACATTTAGAATTACTGAAAATAAGGCATGACTTTCTAAAGGCAATCACTCTTCCATTCTTCCTTCTATTTCCTTTCTCTGGGTTAAGTTCACTGCTCATCTGCACAGTCTATCCAAAAAATATATCTTAAACGATTTCTTCTATGAGCTATATATCCATATTACAATCTGTACAATAGGCATTCTTCATCTACATTTTTTCCTTTGAGTGGATTATTACTCCAAATTCTCTTGAATAAATATGTTTCTTTTGGGATATTCTGGGGGTATTCTGGGGCTTGAATGTAATCACTATGTTGTCAACTGAAATGACTTTGTTCAATGATCATCCAATTAAGAAAATCAAGAAAGATATAAAACAGGGAGATGCATGCTTGTGAAAAAGAGTTACCACTGCTATGGAGGCTGTCCAGGGTGGAGTTCAGATGGAAGGGTGTATACAATTAGATATCCTGAGATCCTCCTATTTATTGATGGTAACACAGAGAATTGAACTTGACTAAATTAACCTTGATACCAATTCTCATGGAATTTACAATCTAGTAGGGATATAAAATAAGCATAGAGATAATTGCCACATAAATTAGAATATAATATGCTAGAAGATCATTCTGGAAATGTCAATTGTAGTAGGGAGATGAGAAGAGATCTCAGAGAAATTATGATATTTCCAGAGTCTTGAAACATGAGTAAGAAATCAAAATGAGGAGATGATGTTTGGGGTTAGCAAACCAAGTATAATAAAAAAAAGTAAACAAAAATATAGGGACAAGAAAACATGGAATGTATTTTGTGGTCAGAAAATTCATTCTAGTTCACATTTATAGGCATCATTATAGAGAGAAATCATTGTAGAAAAGAGGCTTTCTTTTCTCATTACCATCAATAGCACCTGGTACTGGGGAGCAGTATCACCCCCTAGAATATTCCATCTTGCTTCCAGCCAAGCCCTCACAGCTATAATTCAAGGAGGTAGCACCTACACAGAAGAGATCAGCCTTTCCTACCAACTGACAGTCAATGGCCAAAACATTAAAGCACTCTGAGGGCAATGCTAGGTAAGTCAAGTCACTACTGACACCTTAACCACTATCTCTCCTCAGAACCTGATGGAGAAAGACAAATACCCCAAGCCCAGAAGCCTAGAGAATAGCAGTATTTCCAGAACAGTATCCTTAGCCATAATTCTGAGAGGTAACACCTATGGAGATGCAAATTCTCCTTAAGGTGCTATAATAGCCTTATCTATTGAAAACCTAGAAAAGAAAAGAAAATTCCTGTCAACAAAGTCCTTGGTACTGTCCAATGGTTCAAAATTAGGAAATGATATTTTTTTTAGTGAAAATGACAAAGAGGAGACAATTTTTTTTTATTTCTGGGAAGATTTAATTATAGTGAGGAGAGATGCTGCTCCCTTCTTAATGTGTTTGTAACCCTTTGGCTGCTGCAAACTCAGCAATATTCTCAATCCCCAATGTGCCACATAGGAGGTTAAGCAATGTGTTGTTCCTACCAGAACTTGAACTCCTTGAAGGAAAAAGGGATATTTTACTTTTCTATTTGCAATCTTATCATTTAGCACAGTACTTTGTACATAGTAAATAAATATTTTGTTCACTTATTTATTTTGACAGCATTGTACAGCAAATAAAGATATAGTTATGTGAATTAAGTCAAGAAAGAGCTAGATTTTATACTACTTTTAATATCCTACTGAAGAATCTAGTCTTAATTTGAACAAGGAATTGACACAGTAGAAGAGTGCATTAGGGAAATCAACTTAGCAGCAAGTATATGTGGGAGATAGGTTAGGAGGTTATTAATAGCAGAAAGAGTCTGAACTAGGGTGTTAACAGTAGAAATGGTGAGGGAATGGTTGAGAAATAAATACTACAGAAACAACATCATCAGGCTAAGAAATGTCCCACCAGCTTCCCAAAAGAGAGTATTTTACCACTGATTTAATGTGAGACCAAAACTTTCTGGAAATTAAGAAATATTGTAAATATTCAAAGAGGTGCCCAAGCCAAGCCTGCTCTTCAAAATCAGAGGAAACTGGCAGTGATTAAAGAACTGGATCTAGTATCAAGAAGATGTAGGTTCAAATTATGCTTTTGGATTGAGACCATACTACAACAGGTATATTACCAGACGAATTAATCAGCCTTTCATTAACCCAAGGAAAAAGATGAAGACAATGAATTATGGAGAAGGTACTGAACTACATTGGTAGCAGATGTTCCTCATTGGGAAGTTCCTATATTGAGGAAATCACAAATTCATAAAAATGACTTTTAAATAATAATGACATTTACTTATGCATCACTTTGCAATTTAAAAATATAAATTTTATAAATAATCTGAAACAATTTTTGAAGGTTTTTGAGGGATGTAGTTATAAAATCAAACATGTATATCAAGATTTTAGGGCTACCAAAGATATGAAAGATGGCTTGGAGAGGACAGAGTCTGAAAATGTGAATTTAGATTGTACCATCATAGAAGACCTTTGTTCTTGGGCCCCAGAAATACATGAGTTAGAGATGAAGGGCATGTATACCAGTCAGGAGAACTTACTTCTGCAAACAGGCAGTGCGTTGCTCCATTGACCATTGGCCAGGCACTGGGCTCCTGAAGGTCCCTCTGCTAAATACCCTTCATTGCAGATAAACTTCACCATATCATTGAGGTTAAATTGACTACCCTGTGTGATGCCATTGGCTGGATTGCCTGGGTGTCCACAGGTGATAGCTGTAATCAAAATAGGAGAAGAATGACCACAGCAGCCCAGTTTAATACTGAAAGCCTGATTTTTGCAGACTGAGTCCTGGATAGAGTAGAATATTGGCAAATAAAAGTAAAATAGGGATCTGTGTATACATTTCTATGAGGGAGAATTAGATGGCATAGAACTAAAGATTTCATCCTACTCTGTACCCAAAAGGGTGCCCAGAATGGGCTAATGGCAATACTTTTTTATATTCTGTGGAAAAAGTATAAACACTAGAGTCCATATCCCAGATAGGGGAAAATCAACCATATTCTACATTCTATATTTTGTTATAGCAAACCTTTTGAGACCTTAGAGACCAATTGCCCAAACTGCAACCCTCATACCACTTGTGAGCCTCCTACCTTGCCCCAGACAGGGAAGAGAGGAAGTGCTCCCATTGGGCTGCTGGGCAGAGGGGCGGGTCATGTAAGAAATGTCCTAGGCTCATGTGGAGAGGGGGAAGGGAGCAGCCCCCTCCAGCACACTCTGGCATGTGTGCCATAGGTTCACCAACATGGTCCTATGGTCTTAAGTTGGAAGGGATATTTGTCGGTCCTTGTGGCTACAAACAAAATTGATCATTGGGCAAAGACTGTGTTTTAAATAGTCCCATTTTTCTTTTCAGATTCTTCTTTCCTTCCTACCCAACATATGTTCCATCTTGGCTAATGTATAGTATTTTATTAGTGACTAGCTAAGTGCTAATCAATTACTTAAGGCATGACTTTATAGGCAGATTTGTACTTTGAAAGTAGATTCTTGGATATTGTAGCCTTTAGAAGCCACAAGAATGAAGCTATAATGGTGGATACTATAATGAGATAACAGGTAAAGGAAAGATAGATAGATAGTGGTTTTAATGTCTTGTCTTGTCCTCTTACATATCATTAATTAGCAAGCTGCCCGCAATCTCTGCTCTAGATATCCTTAAACTTTTCTACTCTGAATCAAAATACTGAGTCTAATGAGTAATGCTGGATTTGAACCAGAGACTCCATTCTTGAATGTTCCCAAGAATAAGACACGTTATAGAGATGTCTTACTCTTGTCCATACTTCAAACCACTTTCAAACTCATCGTCTTTGTGAAGGTGAACGCTGCTTGTCCTTATCTTTCATCACTGCTAGGGAAAGCCGGTATCATACTTACGCACACAGAAAGGGGTCTTCCCTGACCAGCGATGGTCCTGCTGGCAGATGCGCACTGACATCCCAATTAGGCGAAAACCAGGGTTGCATTGGTATACCACACTGCCACGATAGCTGTAGTTCTCACCGTTGATTTGTCCATTGACAATGAGGTCAGGGGTCCCACAATGTCCAGCTTCAGGGTCCCCAGAGGGAAGGAAGTAACAAAGAACAATTAATCCACATGGAATGAAAGTGCCTAGTAATCCTTGCTGAAAGGCTATTCTCTTTCTTTTTATATTGGGAGGAAGGAGAGGGGAATCTAGAATAGCAAAGAGGGATTCCAATAAACAATAGCCATGTGATTATCACTAACACTGAGAGATTAGCTAGCTAGATGTAACTACATGCTATCCAATCAATTCCAGTCAATAGCTAACTTAGCAGGCAATGTTGAGAGATCCTGAGATTCCTAATAAGGAATTCCAAGATGTTGTTCCAATTTGCTGTGTTACCCTGAGCAAGCTTGTGCTTCCTCCCTGTCCCACAGAGATACTCTTCCTTATTATAACCATATCTATTGAATATTTGTTATATGTAGGATACCATATCAGAAGCAGTCCAAGCTTCCAGAAGACTTCAGTAAATACCAGCAAAACTAGGTAAGGTGGACACCAGTCAAAACCAATTAACCATATCATATGTGTTCTGATCCTGCTGCTGCTGATCTCACATTCATATCTTTCTTTCTACCCCTCCCCAATCCCAGGGAAATGTTTTCAAAAAGCTCCTCAAAAGAGCTCTTCAAAATGGGCATATTAAAAGGACATAACAAACATATAATTCCCATCAATGATAAAGAGAATCTTTTCATTACAGAAGCATTATACATTAAGAGTTCCTCTAGTCTGGAGTACAAATTGTTTTGCAAAAAGCTCCTCTATACTAGTAGTATCAAATTAAAATAGAAATAGATCCCTGCAAACTTAGAAAACCACAACTTAACATCATCTATGCTGCATTGTATTTTACTTTGTTAAACATTTCCCAATTACATTTTAGTCTCAATTCATGGAGCACTGAGTAATTTTGTGGGCTGCTTATGGATTGCTGGTCACTAGTGTGACAACTCTGCTCTACAATCTTGATATTTATATAGCGTTTAGAGATTTGCAGAGTATTTTCAATACATTATTTCACTTGATTTTAAAAATAACATGTGAGATATGGGCTACAAGCATTAGTATCTCCACTCTACAAATAACATCGAAGTTCAAAGCATTAAATGACTTGCCCAGTTACACACAGACTTGCAGGAGAGATGGAAGCTGGACCCAAATTTTCCTGACTCCAACTGGGGCACTGAATCAATTCTGCTTTGCTGCCCTCAGAAAGAAAGTAAAGGGGAAGGCTGGCAGTCCCTTTACCTTGTAAGACTGAGATCACTCACCAAGACAGCGGACTTCAGAACTACTCCAGAGGCCATTGGCCATACACTCCCTCACTCTTGAGCCAACTAGTGTGTAGCCTGAATTGCAGGAAAAAATGGCTGTTGCACCATAGACAGAGAGTGTCCCAATCCGATGTCCATTTGGGGGTGTTGGGAGATCTCCACAGGAGATGACTGAAAAAAAATGCCAAAAGCTTAAAAAGATTCAATTGTTGAAAGAGGGCATAGAAACTTTCAGGCAAATCAATAAGCTGCAAGGTTGTGACCACTAGGGAGGGAAATGAAAGCAAAACAAAACAAAAAAATCTAAAGCTTATATTGCTTGACATCCATAAAGACTAGATTCATTTGTCCTACAGTAATCAGGAAGACATCATATCATCTCTCTCAAAAGTCCAAATGATTCAATTTTGTATTATTTAAATTACTATCCCCTTTTCAATTAATTTCCTTCCAGCAAAAGAGAAAGAGACAGGGAGATAACAAGTCAGGAAACATCTATGCTGGTCTTTCCTGCCTCATTGCCTTCTTAGAATGGAGACTTGGACAGGGCGGGCCCTAATGCTTGGGGATCTAAATCTTCTTTATCATTTCCCAGGAGGTCCTAGGGTACACCCATCCATTTTCTCACTGTTTTCTTGACCACCCATATAGATCTTAATTTTCTTCAACCTCTAGTTTGTGTTCACTTTCATCCTTATGTTAACCCTTTAATTGTCTACTTTGATTTTTTTCTTCTTTGTTGAGATTTAGGGCTCCAGATACCCTATCAGTGCCATGATTGTTAACTTATAAAGAAGAAAAACCATCCCATCATTGTGGGGTTTCATATTTCACACATTCATGTCTCATACTTCTCTATCATAAAACAATTCTGTTATCTGTGTACTCACCTGCTGCTCTCCTCAAACACTACCTTCTCTCCTTTATCCTAGTGGTAAATGAAAATGGATGAAACTATATACTAAAAAAACAGCATTAATGAAAACCAGGAGATATCTCATTCAATAAATAAGATTTAATTAGGAGCCACTAGTCCTTTTCCCAATCCTGAGGCCAGGAAACATAACAGCCATGGTCACTAGTAGTTTCACTGATCTCTACCAAGGCAGATTCTTAGTTGTAGTGAGAGTACAGTGTGTATTTCCTATTTATCCTATATATAATTTGTTTGGACATAATGTTTGCTTATTATCTCTCCCTTTAGATTTTGAAGTATTGAAGGGCAAGGACTGTCTTTTATGTCTTTTTGTATCCTCAGTGCTTAACACAGTACCTGATACATAGTAGGTGCTTAGTGAATGTTTATTGATTAACCCTTCCCTTCTCCCTTAACCCTGGCCTCAGGCTTACTCTGACATGTGGGCATCGAATCACCAAGGCTCCACTTGCCATCAGACTGACAACGGATGACCCTCTGGCCAGTATAGTAGTAGCCTGGGTCGCAGATCAACATCAGCTCTGCATTGAACTGGTACTGGGTCTCATAAGTCAGTCGCCACCGTCCGTGTTCCACGCTGATGCTGCTGACATCTGGGCAACTCACAGCTATGTAGCCCCAAGCAAAAAAGAAAACACAGGGGATCTGTATGATGAAAGGTCCTAGCTAGGAGGTAGGAGATTAAGTTTCTTTCTATTTTCTACCACAAACTCACTGCACAAACCCAGAGAAGTAATTTCTCTTTGTCCCTTTTGTTTCTATATCATTTATAGATATACGTAGATATTTTGTCCCTTTTGTTTCTATATCATTTATAGAAATCTATATCCAATACAGATATTAGAATCATTCTAGAGAATCATTTCCTTTCACCACACATATTTTTTAAAATTAGGAACTCCAGGTTAATAATCTTTATATACATTTATCCATCCCCAGACCCTTTTTAGGCTGTTATTTCATCTGGAAGGCTCACTCTACTTCTCTCTACCACTCTATCCATGCCACTTTCTTCATTAACAATGTGGCCTAAAACTCACTGCTTCCAAGGGACCTCTCCACATTATCTCCATGTGTTCCCTACTTCCCCCATCACTTTCTTCCTGTATATCACCCTTGAGTTCTTAGACATTTAAGAGACTTACTCACTCACCCACACACTGCGGGGGGATGTTGTCATTGCTCCATACTCCAGTCTCTAGGCACTCAGCAGTTGCCTCTGTGTTAGGTGACAGGTGCAGACGGAAACCTTCATTGCAGCTGTACACAGCCTTGGTTCCTACTGTGTATTCCTTGCCAAACACAATTCCATTCTTGGGGGACTTGGGAATTCCACAGGAGAGGGCTGGTTAGGAGAAGAAAAGAGAATCTGCTAATGATGCTACCAAGTTTGGTCCCTGAGGGCATCCCTACTTTTCTCTCCCTGGTCATACTGGTAAGTCAGGTATGTATCCTCTAGATCAGAGGAGTCAAACATGCAGTCCACATGCTTTATGTAGCCCATAACACTCCTCAATGTGATCAGATCCATATGGAGATGTAACTGGGAAATAGTAACAAAATAAAAAATACAATAGGACATAGATAATGTTAAAATATGTGGTTTTCTAAGTCCAAATGCTGCCCATAGGAATTCTTATCTACCAGTGAGTGGGCTTCATTTCTATGAGTATGACACCATTGCCCTAGATCTGTGATAGTGATCCTATGGCACATATGCCAGAAGGGACTCTCAGAACCTTTTCTGTGGGCATACATGCCGTTGCCCCAGCAGAGTTCACCAGAATTCATTCCTAGAAAGCCAGAGGGATGCGGGGCCAGGCTGCTGCCCTCCCCATATCCACAAGTGCCTGAGGTCATTTCTCACATCACTCACCACTCTAAAAGGGGAGGCAGGGTTGCCCTGCTGCTCCAGGGATAGAGAGATAGGTAGTATATGTTACTCAGAGGTCTTACTGGAATTTAGGAGTAATGCAGCCTCTGGAGTTCAAAAATAATATTAGGATAAATAAGCAAAGACCTGCTAAAAATCCATTAATTTGGGGGCAGCTGGGTGGCTCAGTGGATTGAGAGCCAGGCCTAGAGACTGGAGGTCCTAGGTTCAAATCTGGCCTCAGACACTTCCTAGTTGTATAACTCTGGGCATGTCACTTAACCCCCATTGCCTAGCCCTTACCATTCTTCTGCCTTGGAGCCAATACACAGTATTGACTATAAGATGGAAGGTAAGGGTTTAAATTAAAAAATCCATTAATTCACTTCAACATTCAGTTATTATTTAGTGCCTATGTTAGGCAGGACAAGCATTGTTCCAGATAATGAGGAAGACATAAAAATATCACACAATTTCTGTCCCTAAAAAGCTAGTACAGGCATATAACACACATAAAACAAGCCACAATAACAGTAAAATTTATTATATGATATCTGAGAAAGAAAATATCATGTCTAACTAGAGAAGTGAAGGAGATTGGGCTTCATGGAAAAAAGTGGTAATACAGCTGATCTTGATATATAGGTAAAATTTCATCAGAAGGAAATGAAGGGAAGTAGTCTAGGCATAAAGAACAAAATGAACAAGATAGGGAGAGAGGAAAGATTAGAATATCTATCTTAAGGTCCCACCTCCTCTTTTGGTCCTTCCTAGTACCTTCAGCCTCTCCTTCCTCTGAAACCAGGAATTATCTGTATCAGAAATGTGGCACATAGCCCTAACAGCTTTGTTGTTCAGAAAGTCTCTGCTTTTTTGTTGCTCTCTATTTTCTACTCCACTCATCATCATATGCTATGTAATCTCCATGTTTCTCTTTATGAGGTGATTTCAGAATAGATAAAAGGCAGTTTTCCAGTCAAAGCCATTTGGAAAATCCTTTTTAAGGTTCCTACTAATGGCTTGGACACTTTTTTAAAGTAATTTTTCCCCATTATATTTTAAATGCTCTGAAAGCAGGTCAACAAAGTGTCAATTGACTGAGAGCTCTGTCCCTTCATTTCTAGATATGGTTACAAGAATGTAGTCACTGTAAGATAAATATTTATGATGTGCTAAAATTAATCCTGTTTATTTGTGTTGGAAAGGGAACAAAGCAAGTGAGGGGCAAGTAGTAGATGAGATTCTCAATTTAGGTTTTTGTAAATGTAAACTACTTGTATTTTCTCTAAAGAATGCAAAGTCTTACCAAATCTTTTTCTCCAGGGCAGTCTTGGTGAGACAACTAGTTAAGAATAGACAAGTGCACTAAAGGTTGTGAGAAAGTGATTTACCAATGCTTATATATTGTTTCTATTCCTTTAGTCTGTCAATGAACAACTATACTTGCAGCTCTGAATAAATTAAAGATGTAAAAGAAAATTGAAGAGGAGGGGTCCCTCTCCTTTGCTTTCCCATTTGATGATCTTATTTGTGTCTAATCTTTGAGCTTCTTATCCATTAGCTCCATGTAGGCATCTCCTTGATCTCTCCTATCTTAAACACAGACACACACACACAGATATACATACACACACCCTTACTTGATTCTATCATTCCTTCAGGCTATCATTCTTTCTCTCCTCCCTTTCATTCTAGAAAAAAATTTCTATGCTGATTGTCTCCTTTCTTTCATCTTCTACTCTTCAATCCCTTACAATCTGTTTTTAACCCAATTGCTCGATTATAATTGCTCTCCAAGTTTTCCAAAGATCTCTCTTTTTTAAAATTTCTGAAGTTAGGGGCACTTATGTAGTACAATGGAAGAACACCAGGCCTTGAGTACAGAGAACTTGGGTTCACATTTGGCCGTAGCCTCTTCCTGTATGATCCTGGGCAAGTCACTTAATCCTGATTGCTTGGCTCTTACCACTCTTCTGCCTTAGAATCTATATAATACTTAGTATTGACTAGTCATTGCCTTGATGAAAGTTCTCAAGTCTTTCAAATTGTTTTTCTTTATAAGATTTTATAAGATTGTTTTATGTAAACTGCCTTCTTGGTTCTGCTTATTTCACTTTGAAATTTAATTTCAAATTAACCAGAATTCTCTTACATTATCACTTGAGTCATTTCAACAATATTCCATTACATTTTACATTCATATATGTTCAGCCATTCTCTAGTTGTATAAGAGATTTTTAAGGCATCTTTAGGTTCTAATTCTTTAATTTTTCCTTTTATATTAATGCTCCTTTCAGGGTCACAATTGTTTCTTTTCCTTGTGACTATTCATTTTTTCAGAATTAACCTCCCTCTTAACTCCCATTTCCAGGCCCCCTCTTTTCCCTGTTGCATCTGATTTACAACCAACTGATTGTGTGTGTGTGTGTGTGTGTGTGTGTGTGTGTGTGTGTGTGTGTGTGTGCATGTACTCAAACCTTTGTCCTTTCAGACAAAAGCTAGTTTCATTTAATACTCACTCCCCTCCCTCCTTCATATTTGTTTATTTTTCACATATTCTCAATCATGATAATGTAGCAAGTTCCACACAATTCTTTCTCTTTTCCTCATTAATGTATTTGCTCTATACTTTCCTCTTTTCTTTCTTGTTTTTAAACCCTCAGAACAGAACTATTTCATCTCTAGGACCTAATTTTCTTATTTAACTCACTTAATAACCCCTGTAAACATTGATATTCTGAAAGTACACTTCTTTCTTTTCCCTCTATTGGAATGTTAGTATTATATTATATTATAATTTCCTTTCAATTCCACAAAAAAAAAAGTTTAGCTAAAAACTAGAAATTCTTGTATTCCAAGATCTTCCATTTTTTAGTAAATGTTACCACAGTTTACATACGATCCTATTTGCAGCCTCTTGGTACATGAAATGATTCTTTCTGTATCACTGCCACATTTTTTTCTTTAATATGAGAACTCTAGATTTTGGCTATGACATTCTTGGAAAGTTTTCGTTTTTGTTTTTGTTTTTTTGTCTTTGGTAGAAGTTGTCAGGTCTTGTGTGAACCAAACTATAGTTCTTTGGGACTATAACTGCTTAGCTATGCCAGTCTTTTCCTTTTAGAGTTTCTCTCAAGCAGTGATATGTAGATTCTATCTTTGCTATATGGTTCTAACAATTTTCATTTCTGATTATTTGATTAGAATAATTTCTACAGGATCAGGCTTTTTTTAAAACTCACAATTTTCAGGGGGTTCAGTGACTTAAATTATCTTTGACTTTTTTGTGTCGGTTGTTTTTAACATTTGATAGCTTATTTCCTCTATTTTTTTCAATCTTTTGGTTTTGTTCTAACTTTTCTTGCTTTTTCATGAAATCATTGATTTCTGTTTGGTCTATTCAAGTTTTCATAAATTCAGTTTCTTGGCTATGGTTTGCCATTTTCTCTTTTGAGCTACTTAATTCTCCTTCAAATTCTTTCCTCCTGTGCTTTTAATTCATATTTTGTCTCTTGATTTGTTTTGTCTAGGTCAGTGGTTCCCAAATTTTTTGGCCTACCACCCCCTTTCCAGAAAAAATATTACTTAGTTCCCATGGAAATTATTTTTTTTAATTTTAATAGCAATTAATAGGAAAGATAAATGCACCTGTGGCCATCACCACACCCCCTGGATCGCTGTAGCACCCACCAGGGGACAGTGGCACCCACTTTGGGAATCACTGGTCCAGGTGTTCATGTAGTTCTTGTGGAAAACTGACTTTTTTCTTTCAATCTCTTCATATAGTTGCTATAGCATTAGATTTATAATAATTTTTATACTGAAAGATGTTGGTCTTTTTTTTATATACTTCCTCACCTCTCCAACTTTAGTAATTGGGGCTTTGTGTCAGGGTAAGGTTCTACCCTTTGTCACACTTTTGGGTGATCCAGTTGGCCTAGTTTGTTCTTACTCTTTGTCTCCTGTGCTTTTTGCTGTCATTCTCTTTTTGGTATTTGGCTCCCATGGCTCTCTTTGGTATTCAGAGCCTAAATTTTCAGGGAGTCTCAAGACAGAGTTTTAGGGACTTTAGAACTCTGGCCTTGACTGTTGATCTAAGTGTGAAGACGTCACCCTTGAACAGAGGACTTTGCAAGGTATATGTGTTTTAATTTTTTTAATGGTCTCAATGAAGATGTTGGGGCTTTGAGACACAATATTACTATTACCTCTGGACTTCTGGCTGACTTTTTGTGCAGTTTTGGAGCAGAAGTCATTGTTGTTTCTTACTGGATTTTTAAAACCTTATTTGTTTTGATGTAACCCTCAGGATTTTGCTAGGATAGAATGAGAGAGCTGGGTGGTCTGCCTCTGGTTCAAACAGCAGTCTTCACCTACGAACTCAATTTCAAAGTCTAATGACCTTTTCTTATTTCTCATACTTCTTTCCCTTTCTGCTACATTCAACATAATTGACTATCACCTTTTTCTGGATATTTTTTTCTCTCTGATTTTATAACATAATGTCTTCTGGTCATCCTAACTGTGACTGCTCTGACCCAGGATTCTCTGGATCATCATTCATGTTCCCCTACACTATGTATGATATTAAAGCCTTTCAAAGTCTAGCTACAATTTATCTTTCTGGCTCAACTTTGTCTTATTTACCTTTACTCAGTATTTATCCATAGATGTATGAATTCGTTTATCATATCTAGAGGTCACATTTCCTTCTGTTGTTACTGTTTTCCCTTTTGATTTATCTATTTAAGTTCAAATCTGTGAACTTTCTTCTTCCTGATATCTTTAGTATTTTCAGTTTTTTTCCCCCTATTTTCCTTACCACTCACTTCCTGACTCCCCTCTGACTGCAGTTTCTTTAGGAGCTAAATCTCAAAGCATTTTAGCTTCCTTCTATAAGGATGGGATTTGTGAAAAGGGGATGGGACAAAAAGAGGCAGAGAAGGAGCTGCTGACAGTTGAGACCAGAGAGGGAGAATTCTGGAAAATGCTCTGGAGGAAGGAGGGAGAGGAGAGGTCTTCCGGCAGAGGACTGTGAGGAGAGAGGATGAGGATATCCCAGCTCAGATCTAGTCCTGAGGGCTTCCTGAGGATCTTCTTTTGGAAAATGAAACCCTGATTCTCTGATCAAAGCCATTCCATCACATCTAATCCATCAAGATTTCAACCATCAAGTCAGCTAAGTTTTTGGACTCCATTTTGGGAGCAATTTCTTAGTCTCCTTCACCCATTATGCAACTCTGCTGAGAGACCCTTTCAGTCAAAAACTTACAACTATAGAAAAGGATAGAAACAGAAAAATAGAAATTGAAACAGAAGAAGAAGGGACAAGGGGAGAGAAGCTTAGGAGTGGGAGCCATTAAGGTTCCCACCTAAGTGACAGACTCCATAGTAATAGAGAAGAGGGCACCCCAAAATCCCTCTGCCCTTCACCTCTTTCCCCAATCCCTGAATTGCAAATAATAAAAGCCATTCATCAGTCAGATAGCGTTCCAGACTGCCTGATAGACAACAAGGGAGAGGGGTTCAAGATGGAGGAAGCCAGACCCCCTGCTGTGAAATTAACTGATATGGGGAGATATGTGTAAACCCCATCCTTATCCAGAATCGGATTGGGGTACCACATACCTCGTCTTATAGGGAAGCCTCACCCTCAACTACTGTGGGGCGGCACAACCATCTAGGTCACCCAGTTTTGGGGTGACACACCCTTAAAGTCTCCCAGTGTATATTCAGCCCCAGGGAAGAGCTAGAAGAGAGAATCACTTCATAGACTTTCTCAATCTCCCAATCTGTCAAACATTCAGGTACTAGCTCTCTTTATTACTACAGTTTCACGCTGGGCAATTCATAGTTCACCAGCCTTGGCATCTGCCCCAACTGATTATGGGGTGTTCAGAACTGGCCCCAGTTGAATATTGTGATCTTTTTGTTTGGTTTGGTGGAGTGATATACATCTTCCTACATGCACATTATCTATTCCTGGTTATCTTTCCCACTCCCTCTTTTTCTTAGTTTCTGGCACCTGGCAGTTTAGACGTTTGAAGCACTAATGGTTTTAGCCATCAGAATGCTTTTACTCCTGAAGGGCTGTGGTCAAGGTAGCTGTCAAAGGCTAAACAAACTTTCAGAGCTTAGGGCTAGGATCTCTATGGTATTAGAAAAGGAGAGGTAGGAATAGGATGTAGGGGTGGATTTTGGTGGAAGTCCAGGTCATGTTCTTGGATTTCAAGTGTGGCCTTACCATCAGTAGTGTGGAAGGTGGGAGAGGGGTACTAAGTGAGTCAGTAAGAATCCAATTCTAGTTTGTTACTTTTTAAACATTCTTTTGGATTCTTGGTGTCTCAGACCATGGAAAAAGCTTAAATTGCTTTATCTTTGGTCCATAATTCCTGTTTTTATGCAGGTTCAAGAGAGGATCGAGGTGTCATGGGGGAGAAAAAACTCATCTTGTTGCTTCTATCCTTTATCTTCAATTATGCTATATTCTATCTAATTTGGACCACTAATTTCTCCTCAAAATTAAGAGTTCCTTCTTTAGCACATTTTCACATAGGCTGTCTGTCATGTTTAGAATGTTCTTTTTCCTCATCTTTACCTCACATTCTAGTTTCCTTCATGGATCAATTTAGGTTTCACCTCTTGTATGTATCCTTTTCCTGATTTCTCCAGTTGCTAGTTCTAGGTCTCTACAAAAGTTACTTTGTGTTTACTGCCCATGTTGTCCCCAACTCCTGCAGTAGATAAGAAGCTCCTTGAGGATACAAACTGTTTTGGATGTGTCTTTAAATTCCCAGTATCTATTTGGCTGTAGGTTCTTGGGCAAATTAATTGACTTTTCAGGTTGTCTGTTTCTTCATTTGTAAAACAAGAGGGTTTGAATGAAAGACTTTCATGCCTATATAATCCCTAAGCTGTATATTCAATACTAAATCCTATTATAATATTATCCTAAGATTTGTTCTTGTCAATTTTCAAAATTATCCCTAGGTTTTTAAGAGTGATTTTGCTGTATCTGAGGAATGTCCTTGCTAATAGTTCTGAGAGAATAAAAAGACACTTTTGGCTAAGACTGTGGTCCTTGATACCCCTTGGCCAATCTTCCTGGAACTAGGTGGCATCTAAGGGTACAGGAGGAATGAAAGGCTGAAGATCACAGTGCCAAGGAGACTATAGCTTGGGCTGACACCAATCTCCAAATG
Source organism: Gracilinanus agilis (assembly GCF_016433145.1). Lineage (NCBI taxonomy): Eukaryota > Metazoa > Chordata > Mammalia > Didelphimorphia > Didelphidae > Gracilinanus > Gracilinanus agilis. Next base: position 85,098,877 of record NC_058132.1, on the reverse strand, counting down.
AAGATACTACAAATCATGAGCCTCCTCTGGAAATTAGATAGAAATTAGGAATTGGTAGCATTATTATCTAGTGTCTGTGGGGGAGTGCAACATGATAATGTGTGTTTGGTCTTTGATCTACTTATAAACTTGCCATGGTGAGAAAGTGAAAAGATAAGGAAGCTCTCTGTTCTTCAAATAGGAAGCTATATACATTTTATGGAACTCAAGTAAATTTTATTCAGATATGTACATGTCCACACTCAGAGAAACATATATGCCTGCAAATATATACATGTAGAGATATGCCAGTCAGTCTCCTACATCTCCTACATTCTACCACCTACTACTTCCATTTAAAGCCTCTGATTGAAAATGGTAGAAGGAAACAGGTGTGTGGATAGAATTTGTTCCCCAGGACTCTCTTACCCAGCATCCCATTTGCGTGTTCACACTGAATGCAAATGCTGGGTGCATACAAATGATAAAGTTTTGGAGTAACCCCATGTCTCTCTCTTTCTTTCCCTTAAGGTAGCTGCTGAACCAGGCTTTCAGCCAAGGAGGGGAATTTACACACGTGGTCTTACTTTAGTTAGAAAATTAGTTTTGAACTTCTAGTTGTTACTTTTAAAATTTTCTTCTACTTCAAATAAGTATTAATAAACTTTATAAAATTAATACTTGGAGTTATTAATATTAATTTAAATCTTACATTTTTGGCAACCAGTGAAGTTGGAAAAAGAGTTCTCATTTTTTTAAAGAAAGCATTTGAGTAAATGTAGGGAGTAGATAATTTTTTTTAAAAAGCCACATTTTTCTCCTGCCTCTTCTGACACTCTGCCCCTCTGTGGGCTGAAATGGATAAGCCACTTCCTGCTGCATTCCTCAGAGCTACAGGAGTCCATGCCCCAAGCACTGGCACCAGCTTCCCTACCTCAGCCCCCCAGCACTACTGGTTCCCCGAGTTTCCTGCACAGAAGGTAAGAAGCTAATCCCCTTGGGGTGACTGTATATAGCTGAGTAGCTGATCCCTACCTCCTGGTGCAGCTATATCCCTTCTCCCCCATTTGGGTCTCAAGTGTGCACTAGCCACTTGTACTTCCAGTTTGGAGCTGAGGTGGCTCTTAGACCACTGAGCACACCCTGTGTTCCCCCTGCACACAGAATAACACAGTGTGGGAAACCACCATGACAAGGGCAGCCCCCTCCACACTGCCCAACCCCAATCCCAATTTGCTTCCAAGCTGATTTTAAACTAACCCTGGGAAGCTTTTATAGCCTCTTAAGCCTGCATTCTACACCCACAAAATCCTTTTGCTCTCCTAGACAAGTTTAGTTAAGCAGCTCTGAGGAGTTTTTACCTTCAAGGAAATGTGTTGCATTGTGTCTAAAATAGAAAGCTTTTGTTTTCCCTCACCAACTTAACCTTTAGTGAAAGCCTTTTGGCCACCCTCCATTTTTAAACTAGTTAAGAGGGGCATGTCTAAGTATGCTGTTTACAATCATGGTGCAGAAAATGCAGGAACAGTTTCCTTTCCATTTGAAACAATTTTTGTTCCCAGAGAACTTTACTGTGTTCGAACAAATCACAATTTCAGAATGGCTTTGTTTAGCACTGTTCCTGGATGGGCTATTATTCATAGGATATTTTACACTTTATCTATTTCTCCTCAAGAAAAATCAACAGGTTACCTTGATTAGCCTACAGACTCAAATAGACAACATTGAGAAATACTTGAGTAATCTCAAGATTCAGATGGAAGATTCCTCTCCCTCTAAACCTATCCAGCCCATACCTCAAGCTGATTACCTCCTAACTCATCTTGCTCAGTTTTTGGAAGCTCATGGCCTGACTCCACCATCTTCTACCTTTGCTGCACTTCTCCATCTGTCTCCCCTGCTCCCTCCTCTACTTTCCACCTACCCCCCCTTCCTCTCCCCACTTCCACCCCTGCCAGATCTCCCTTCACCCTGCCTCTTCCTCTTCTTCCTCTATCCCAGTCCTCTCTCCTCTACTTGACCCACTCCCTCCTCTGTCCCCATCCCTGTCCCAGCCCCTCCCTCCTCTACCCAACCACCTCCTCCCTTCCCTTTCACCCATGTCTACCTCCATTCCTCCCACCCTGCCTCCCCATCCCCAAACCAACCCCTTCCTCCTCTTAGCTTACCTACTCCTTCCCTTTCCCTTTCCTGCTCCATAGCAACCCAAACATCCAGCCAAGAGACAGAAAGCACAAATAATTTAGTTAAAGGCCTATTCCCCTTAAGAGAAGTACCCAATTATAATAAAGGGGGAGATTGAATCACCTTCAGGCACCAAATACCCTTGTCCCCCTCAAGATATTAAGAGATTCAAGCAAAATACTCCTTCTTTTGAAGATGAGCCTATTGCAGTTATTAAAAAGCTTGAAAGCATTTGTTGGACTTGTGATCCTGTATGGATAGACATAGAAATTTTGTTCCAAGCCTTTTTGACAGAAAGAGAGAAAAATAAAATTGTTTCTCTTGTTAATTAGGCTCAAGGAAGGAGAGCAATTCATTGGCCCCAGACTGACCCTAAATGGAATGTGAATAATGAAAAAGATTACTTAAAACTATGCCAGGCTAGAGAAGCATTACTAACAGCAATGAGAGCTTTTTTCTGATAGGCCTGCTACATGGATGAAGTTTAAGAGTCTAAAGCAAAAATCTGAGGAAAATCCTTCCCAGTTTATGGATAGACTTATTGAGCTGGGAGGTAGATATGTAGACTTAGATCTTTCCAGAAAAAGAGATGTCAGGTAAATAAGGAGGCAGTTTGTAAACAACTGTTGTAAATTGGTGAGAGACTATTTTAAGACTAACTGCTGAATTCGGCTAATATGAACCTTGATAAATTGAGGAGAGTAGTAGTTTATGTCTTTAATGGTCATGAAAAGAAAGATGAGGAGAACAATGACTTAGTGGAGGAATCAAGGAAAGAAATAAACATTTTAAAAGGAGGAAATTAGAAAAGAAAAAGAAAACCAAGGAGTGGCCATAGCTCCAAACTAAGAGGCCATAGTTCCTTTGCAGGAATCCACAAATAAATCATTAATGTGCTACTTCTGTGGAAAAAGGGATCATAATGATGATCTATAAAAAAGTAGAATCAGGCAAATAGAAATAATAACAATTTCAGAAATAATAACAATTACAGAAATAATAACCCAAATGAGGCAACTGATAACTCACACCAAAATACCCATAATGGGGCTTTTTCACTCTATACTCAGGGTGAAAATTCCCCTCAGTGTGGAGGGTGCAAGAGAAATAGCTAAGGATCTTTATGAAGTGGGGGAGAGGGGGAGAAAGGGTTCTGGAATCAGAGTGTGAAACCTTTGATTTCTTGGACCCTGATGTTTTAATGCCAGTTATCCCAGTTTATTCTCTGCCCTGCCCCATGACAATGAACTTCATGTAACCCTAAAAGTTGGAAACATGTATTATGATTGCCTCTTAGAAAATGGAGCATCCAGATTGGTATTGATGAGTAAACCTGATTCTGAATGTGATTCTATTGGCTTGCTAAATGTATTAGGGGTATCAGGGTCACCCATAAAGGTCCCAAAGCTTTGCCCTCAAATGGTATCTGTGAAACCCCTATCAAAAGAATATTCTTTCCTTCTAATGCCTGCCTAGCTCCCCTACAAATTTGTTAGGGAGATATCTTTTATGTAAGCTTATAATCACAATAACATGCTCTACAGATGGCTCTATGTCACTAGAATTGCCTGAGGAATCCTTAAATTTGCTCCCTGTTCTTTTTTCAGACAGTCAGGAGGTGAAAGAGCCTCCCACCTTTAAAATGCCAGTTGATATACCTAAGTCTCTCTGGGCCACATCTTCTTCTGATGTAGGCCTACTTAATTCAGCAGATCCTGTTCAAATTAAGACAAAAGGTGGCCCACCTCCTATTCCTCAGTATTCTCTATGAAAAGAGGCAATTGAGGGAATTACTCTAGTGATAGATTCATTATTTGAGTGAGGAATAATAATTCCATGCAAATCTGAATATAATACACCTATCCAACCTGTAAAAAAGCCCAAGTTAGGCCCAGATGGAAAAACTATCAATTTGTATAGGATTTAAGGACTGTAAATAATCATGTCATTAAGAGGCATCATGTGGTTCCTATCCCAGTCACAATTATCTCCTCTATTCCCAGCATAGTCACATATTTTACTGTGGTAGACCTGTGCTCAGCATTCTTCTCAATCCATATTCATGGAAATTCAAGGAATACATTTGCCTTTCCTTGGAAAGGTTCTCAGTGAACATGGTGTTGGTTACCACAAGGGTTCATGGAAAGTTCCACATTATTCTCACAGGTATTAAGACAGGATTTATAAAATTTTAGGTTTAAGGAGAGCTCTTTGATATAGTTTGTAGATGATTTGCTCTTAGCCTCACCAAATGCCACAGAATGCCTGGAAGATAGCAAACATTTCCTTTTAGAGCTACATAAATGAGGCCACAAGATCTCATAGGCAAAAGTTCAGTTGTATCTCCCCCAAAGTGAAATATTTAGGGTTCATTTTAACTGTTGGTGCCCACTCCATTTCCCCTAAGCACATTGAAGATATTCAGAAATTGAGCAGTGCCCCCTCCACTAAGAAACAGTTGAGGGCAATTTTATGAGTAACAGGATTTTGTAGGCAATGAACCTCTTGCTTTGGGGAAATCACCAAGCCTCTTATAGCTCTGACAAAAAATTCAGTCCCTGAACCGCTTAAATTAGAGGCAAAAACCTGTCAGCTCTTTCAAAATTATAACAGGCTATCCTGTTTGCCCCTGCTCTAGGCATTCCAGATTACAAAAAGCCATTTACTTTGTATGTACATGAACATAGAGGGGTAGCTTCAGGTGTTTTAACTCAACCTTTGGGACCCGAACAGCATCCAGTTGCTAGACCCAGTAGCTTCAGGAACATCACCATGTCTTAGAGGCTGCCACAGATTTGTTGGTAACTAAGTCTGCTGATTTAGTCTTGGGATGCCCATTAACCATAATGTGCCCAAAGCATTGTTGCTAAGACATAGAACACAGGCATTTTCTGATCAAAGGCTCACTAGATATGAGGTAACCTTGTTAGGTAACGAGAATTTCACCTTGAAATGCTATACAGTTCTTAACCTTCCAACCTTACGTCCTAATTTACAGGTTTCAGGAGAACCTTTTCACAGTTGTGAATCTTTAGTGTCCATGGCTGAAAAGCCTCAAGATGATCTCCTGGACACTCCTTTAAATAACCCAGACTTAGTCTTATTCACTGATGGTTCTTCTTTCACAAGGGATGGCATATACTACACTGGAGCTGCTGTAGTCACAGAATTTGCCACCGTGTACTCAGCTTCACTGCCCTCAAATATGTATTTCTCATAAAATCCATGATTTAAATTTTTTTGAAGAAAAATTTCAGGGAAAGAAGCTCACTAATTCCTTGAATCAAGAAAATTAACTGTTTGGAGAAAGATGACTGCAGAAACCTACATGGCATCAGAAGATCCAGAATGAGCTTTGGGGTACAATTCATTGAAAGAAAGGGGGTTGAACACATTTATTTTGAATGTATACTCTTATGCCATAGGCGGCTGCCCCCAATTGGCTTTTTGTCAATGCACCTAGCAAATACTGGTTTTGTTTTCTCACTCTTCTATTTCTTTCAAATCTCTAACTATTGTAGTTTTCTCTTAGAAGGTAAAATATTATATGCACCTATAGTTAGAAGATTTTAAGGGGTACAAGATGATTATGTCAAATGATCCACTAGGGAGACTAGTCTCCCAAAGGAACAAAGGGGGGATTGTGAAGATGGGAGTAACTCTCCCCTGTTCACTTTTAGATTTAATCACCAGAAGTATATATACCCCCACTTTATGCTTAAGTGGGTGGAGGTCCACAAACCATGTGCTAAAGTGAGTGACAACTCAGAAATGACTGACCGCCCCTATGCAGCCTTTTTTTTTAAACCCTTAACTTCTGTGTATTGGCTCCTAGGTGGAAGAGTGGTAAGGGTGGGTAATGGGGGTCAAGTGACTTGCCCAAGGTCACAAAGCTGGGAAGTGTCTGAGGCTGGATTTGAACCTAGGACCTCCCGTCTCTAGACCTGACTCAATCCACTGAGCTACCCAGCTGCCCCCCTGGGCAGTCTTAAGAAAATTTATAAACTACAATTGGGCCACATAAAGTGGAGGAAGGCACAGGAAGTGATGCAAAGAAGGGTCTTTAAAAGTAGTTGCAACTGTCTGTGAGAGGGAGTTTTTGTGAGAAAATTTTTGGAGGTGTTAGAGATCTTTTGAGGTTGTCAAAGTTGGTGGAGGATCATTTAGTGAATATGCTCTTGATTTTGGATTGGTGAGTGGAAAAAGCTGACCTTCTTTTCCTGACTGCAGGAGAGATTAATATCAGATAGGCCTCCCTTTTGGAGGCTGAGTGGGTAATACCTAATTACCTCTGGGCCCTCCAGCTGGGCTTATGGAGCCCTGCTGGAGCAACACCAGACACACGAATAGATATTTAGCTCATTAAGCTAGATTTCTCACTCTACCCTCTTTCTCATTTCTCTACCTTACTATTTCCCTCCATTTTGTAAAGAAAACTACTATAAAGTCATTTCAGCAACCACATTTCTCTTATATTTAGTCCAACCTTAATTTTTAACCCTTATAAATATAAGTGCTCAAGGTTCAGAACTGATAACTCTGAAGCATGCCTGTATAATTTCCAAAGACAAGAAGGCAACTATTTACACAGACTCTAGATATGTATTTGGAATACGTCATGCAGTGGGTATGCTATGGCTTCAAAGGAGATTTTTAACCTTAGCTGGAAAATGTATCACAAATGCAGAAATCATTAAAGAAGTTATTCTGCTCTCCAGTTCCCTGAAGCCCTAGGTATAGCATTGCTCTGCCCATACAGGTGGAACTAACCCTGTTCCTAGAGCAGTGAGTCCCAAAGTGGGCACTACCGCCCCCTGGTGGGTGCTGCAGCTATCCAGGGAGTGGTGATGGCCATACTTTATTATATTATATTATATTCTGAGATCAATAAATAGTTTCATGATTTCCAGGGAGCACTAAATAATATTTTTTTTTTGAAAAGGGGCAGTAGGCCAAAAAAGTTTGGGAACCACTGTAACCACCAGGCAGACACTGCAATGAAATGAGATGCCTTAGAAGTACCTAAATTAATTTTAACATTGACAACTAGTAATGACTTAAATTTATCCCTTTCTTATAATGAACAGGAAGTGGAAAAATGGAAGTAAAAATTTAAGGCAAAACAGATATATGGAGTATGGGTGTCATCTGAAGGAAAACCCCTACTTCATAGAAGTTTTTATAACCAAATATGCCTATTCATTCATAAAAATGGTCACTTTGGTACCCAGGATATTGTAGACTCTGTTAAAAGAGTATGGATAGCCCCTGGTATAACTACTTTATCCTTTAAAGTGTATGCAGCCTGCCACACCAGCCAACCATATAATCAGCACACCTTTTGGCAAAGCTTTTAGTGGGCATCCTCTTGCTTACACACCTAAAAATTGACTTTATCACTATGCCAAAGGCTGGACAGTATAAATTTTGTCTAATTGTAGTGGTTCAAATGACCATATGGCCAGAAGCATTTCCTACTGCCTGGGCCAAAGAGCTTTTGTTGCCAAGGTACACTTAAAAGAGATTATTCCTTGCTTTGGTCTGCCTGGATGTATTGATTCAGACAAGGGAATTCACTTTACTGATTTGGTTCTGTCTCAGATATATTCTTATTTGGGGATCGTTCCTAAATTCCATGTACTGTATCATCCTCAGAGCTCAGGCCAAGTTGAGAGAATGAATAGAGATCTTAAGATCATGATTGTCAAATTGTGCACTGAGACTCATTTAAAATGGTCTGAAATTCTCCCTCTAGCTCTATTTTTATCTTTGAAGCAGGCTCAAGGGAAATCTATATATCTCACCATTTGAGATGCGTTTTGGACATCACCCTATGAAGGCTAAGCCTTTTTCTCCTGCAGACACATCATTACTTTGGGGAGACACTTCTATTGCTACATATATCCAGGATTTACAGATCAAATTATGAGAACTCCATGAATCCAGGGCTGCTGTACAAGCAGGACCTATACACTTCTTGCTCCATGACCTACACCTTGGAGACAAGGTGTATATAAAGAACTTCCAGTGTACTAGGGAAACTCAGCCTGCCTGGGAAGGTCCATTTAAAGTCTTATTAACCACTCCAACAGCTATCAAAATTGGAGAAAATGAATCTTGGATTCACTGCTCACATGTAAAGAGTACCTTCTGTAGACACTGAGTGACCATATCCTGTCATGCTTATTTATTTTGGTGGTTGTTTGTTTAAAGATTTTATTTTGTTTTTAAGTTCACATATTGATCTAATCTGATATATTCTGTTAACAGTATGTCACATTAAGTTACTGTATTTTGGCTATTAGCTATATGCTCTGTTACACTGTTTTTAGTTGTACCATCTTATTATCTTTATTTGTACTGTCCTATTCTTGGACTAGAGATAATACCTTTGTAAAAGCCTATAGTCAAATTGGGCAAACCCTTTTCATGGCCAAGCCATAGGTCCTTATAGATTTTGGGGTTGTCACCAAATCCACTGAGGTCACATATTGCCTAAACAACCTTTTGTTCCTTTTTGCCTTTGTTAATTGTCACATAGATAATGATGAATGTACTCCATTAAATTGGTTACAATCTGTATCAATAACCTTTGAGGAGAATAAATGAGCTCTTATGGTTTTGGAGATTTTGGTACTTCTTAGAATGTTCATTAGCTGTTGTACTGTAATTTTTGTATAATTTTTGACACTTTGCTCTCCCTCACTCTATATATTCAATATATTCCCAAATCTTGCTACTTACTCTTCTACATCTGACCCCACCTTCCACTCACACCACTAAGGTCATCTTCACCTAATACCTAGCTTATTTTAATAGCTTCCTAACTGGTTTTCTGGCCTTACATCTCTTACCAATCCAGTTTATAGTGAAAGTAATCCTCATTTAGTATAGATCTAATCATGTGGCTCCTTTACTCCTATGCCTTACTATTGTTTCTAGAATAAAATATAGATACCTGTAGCTTTTAAAGTTCTACATGACTGTTAATCACAACCTATGTTTCCAGTCTCAGTCTCATCAGAAACTATTCCCCCTCCTATACCTTGTGATCAAGCCAAATTGTCCTCTGTCACTTTTATACTCCTGTAACAGTTAAAATTAAATTATGAGGCTGCTAGTAGCTTTAATAACTTTATTACATCAAAGTAGTAATGGTAAAGAGAAGGAAAAGTACTCTATTGAAGCTCACCTCCATACTCCAGCCAGAAGACCTCGAACAGGCATACTATAATTATATAACATATAATTATATGATACAATATATAATATAATTATATAATACATAAAGTCATACTATAATTTTAGGCTTATATATAGGTTTAACTTGTCATTTATATTATATAATGTCATGTATATTTCTTGTATCCTTGTCATCTAAGGATTATTTTTAGTCTTTGAACTCGTGCCAAGCACGATGCCTGATACACAGTGGGTACTTAATAAATAAAATGCTTGATAACTGATAGATATTGTGATCCAAAAAGGATTTCTTTGTCATAATACCTAAATTTGAGATGGACTGATTGGATCTGGATACAGATCCAGACATCAAATGAACTCGCTAAGTTAATGCTTTATCTCCTTCCCTCATTACTCTAAGGAATCACAAGCTCCCCATTCTCCAATTGGTTCACAATCAAATCCTGTGAAATCTCTAATTCATTTAATATGAAGAAACCAGACTGTAGCAAAAAGTTATAGAAAAGATTTTTAATGGAAAAATTCATGATTGTGAAAAGATAAGAATATAATGGATTTGAGGAAAAGAAAGAAAATATTGTGTAAAAGACCACATGTTGACAATTTTTCACACTATTTCATAAAATCATAGCTAAAGTAGGTGCTACAGAAAATTTCGGCACCCTGGTCATTGGGGAGTAGGGTGTATTCTTGGGGAAAGGGCTCACTACTTCACAAAAACTACTAGAAAACCGGAAATTAGTATGGCAGACCAATATCTCACATCATACACCAGGTTAAAGTGAAAATGGATACTCGATTTAGAAATAAAGAATGACATCATAAAAAAGTAGGGGAACATAGTAAATTTTCTGTCAGACTTATGACCAAACAAAACATAAAGAACATTATGAAAAATGAAACCAATAATTTTGATTACATTAAATTAAAAAGGATAAAACCAATGTAACCAAGATTAGAAGGGAAATAACAAAATAGAAAAGTATTTTATAACAAATATCTTCGCCAAAAGCCTCATTTTTCAAATATGTTGAGAATAGAGTAAAATTTATAAGGATACAAAGCATTCCCCAATTGAAAAATAGTCAAAGAATATGAATAGGCAATTTTGGAGGAAGAAATTAAAACTATCTATAGTCATATAAAAAAATGCTACAAATCACTACTGATTAGAGAAATGTGAATTAAAACAATTCTGAGATACCACCTCACACCAGATTGGCTAACATGACCAAAAAAAATGATAAATGTTAGAGGGGATGTGGGAAAATTGGGACACTAATATATATTGCTGGTGGAACTGTGAACTTATACAACAATTCTACAGTGGAACAAAGGTCACAAAATTATGTATACCCCCTGACCCAGTAATACTACTACTGGCTCTGTATCCTAAAGAAATCAGAGATAAGGGAAAAGGACCCATATGTACCAAAATATTTTAGCAGCTATTTTTGCAGTGGTAAAGAGTTGGAAACTAATGGGTTATCCATCATTTGGGGAATCAATGAACAAGTTGTGGTATGTGGTTGTTATGGAATACTACTGCTTGAGAAGAAACGATGAACAAGATGAGTTTGGAAAAACTTGGAAAGACTTATATGAACTGATACAAAGTGAAGAGAGCAGAACCAGAAGAACAATGTATATACAGTAGCAGAAATAGTATATGGTGATCAACAGTGAAGTAATCCTTTATCAGCAAAGTAAGCCATAATCAGCAAAGCAAGTCTCCAAGATAACTAACAAGGGATCTATGATGAAAATGCTATTCTCAACCAAAGAAGGAACTGTTGGAGTCTGAGAGCAGGTCAAAGCATGCTTCCACTATATTTCCTTCACAAGATTTCTATTGTATGTGTGATATGTCTATTATGCCATGAGCAATATGGAAATATGCATTACATGAAAGTCTGGGTATAACTTATATTACACTATTCAGCACCTTGGGGAAGGGAGGGGAGGGGAGGAAAGGAAGGGAGAAAATTGGCATTCTAAAATGTCAAAAAACAATTGTCAAAAATTGTTTTTACATGTGACTGAAAAAGTACAAGAATATTGGGAAAAAAGAGAAACACAGAGCCCTGACAAAGATTGTGTCAACACTTCTAGTCAGTGTCCAATAAATGAATTCTAGTTCATTTTTGTCAAGGTGAAGTATGAGTATTCTTTTTTGGAGTTATATAACATTTAGCACTGATATGTCTTCTCTCTGGTATGTGTATTAATTTTGTCTTCCCAACTAGATTGAAAGTTACTTCAGGTATCAACTATGTTTTCCATTTTTCTCTATTTCTCACAGTGCCTAGAACATATTTAAGAATATCCTGATATTTGGAAGTATTGAGGAAAAGTTATAAAAATAAACATGAAATAGGATACTGTTACCCTAAGTCATTTGTTCTTACCTTGGCAGAGTGGAATGGCCTCATTCCACATGTAGTATCCCTGTGGGTGCCAGGAGCATATTGCTTTGCTGTGTCCAACTAGGCGGTAGCCTACATTGCAACCAAAATGAATTAAACCCCCAGGATGGGTGCTAGGCTGTCCAAGAATAGAGCCATGGAGTGGAGGGCTTGGAACACTGCAATAGGGAGCTAAAGGAAGAGACGAAAATTGAAAAAAAGGGGCTTTTGAGGCACAGATAAAGCTTCAGAAGCCTCTTGGCATTACAGCAGAAAATAATGCTTTCTATGATTAGGTACAATCAAATAATAGGTCATTTTAGTTCAATAAACTTATGGGTCAGTTCAATCCAAGGAAGCTAGTCATGTTGACAAAGCCATAGTTAAACTCAGTAATAAATTAATTTGGTTCCCAAATAGCACAGGGCAAACAAAAATTTAAATAAGTTAGTTACAAAGTTGATTTTTGGTGAATTATTGATTCTTATTTGTAATGGGTTTAAAGAAGAAGGTAAGGAGAACTGGAATGTGTGAAATCCATACAAAATTAATAATCTCACTTGAATCAATAAATTTTGTTTCCTTCACATAAAAAATTTTCCCAGGTTTACTGATGAAGTAAACATATAAATCCCTGGTTAGGGATATAACCAAAGGGCAAAGTATCTCATTCTCTCCTTGGGCTTCTTCTTCCTTGCTGTCTTGGACCTTATTATTTTGATAAAGCCTAGGAGAGATGTAAGGATCATATTTGATGGGCTTGTCATGTGGAAGAGGAATGATGCTTGTTTTGCCTAGTGCCAGAGGGAACTTACAGAAGGCAGAACTATTGCTAATGAAGGAAAAAAAATTAGAGCTGTCCAAAAATGGAATGGGCAGCCTTTGTAGGTACTGAGTTCTCTAAATCTCAGGAGGTTTAGGGCAGAGTTTGGACATCTTAGCTGCATAGAGGATTCATGATTCAGGGAAGGGATACATTAAATAGTCTCCAAGATCTCTTCCATCTCTGAGATTGAATGATTTCTGTTGGCAACATCCACTGTTCACCCTAATTTTCAGATCCTGCCTGATGATAGCTTTCCTTCCTCGTTCGTAAATAAAAATAGCAAAATTTAGGAACAGGAGACTTGAGAAGTTAATTATATGGTAATAGCCAAATTAACCAATTATGTTGCTTTTTATTAATTAGGTTAACTAGGTTGATTTCTAAAAATTATCAATGGATCATTATAAACAAAAAAAGGATAGGAAAGGAGATGCCTGTGGTCAGGAGATGTGGAATATCAGGAAGTAGTATTTTAGTATTTGGTATCAGTGCTAAAGTCACATTTCACAAGGAAAAGAATAATGGGGTGAGGATAATCCAGTTATTGCAGAGGGACTCCCTTTCTATCCTACATATAGAATGAGAGAAAGGAGAGCTCTCGGGAAAAACCCAAAAGTTAATTTTTTGGTCTGGGCTCTTTACCCCATACTTACCAGCATAGCGAATCTTAAAGCCCTTCCGATTGTAGGCATGGTCAGAGGACCAACGCAGGTACACATTGTTTCCTGAGCTGGTGACAGTTAGGGGTGCTGAGTAATTCCCACTCAAGGCTATCAACAATGGACTTTGACCTGAGGGACCTAGGAGTAAGAGAGACATATGCATAGTTACAATGGAAAGAGGCAAAAAGAAGGTATCTTAGCTAAGGGGTAAAATGTCAGAAAAGAGCTGACTACTTTTTAGCCTGGTTCAATGAACTTTGCTAGATACTCTAGGCCTCCAGAATGTTCCATTGTTTTTAAGCTTCTCAGAAGCTAGTGAAAAGATCCCTTTGAGTTAGGGGGCCTTGTTTTTTGCTTCACATCAACTTGCTGATGGCTTTGAATCAGTCGCTGTTCTACTTTGGGCTTCAGAGTCTTTATCTTAATGCAAAAACTTGCTCTTCTTACCTTTCAGTCCATTGAAAGGATCAGTTAAAATCGACAATGGGAATGTATTTGGAAAAGTACAAAACTTAACATGGTTTATATAAATTGTGTTGTATAATCATTGTCACCATATATATATTTTCTAGCCCATATCATTGTTCAGTGTTGCCAGTCATCTTTGTGTCATTTATGTGTCTTTTCCTCAGCCTGTCAGCTCTCTGAGCATGAAAAAAAAGGTTTATATTTCCGGGGAAGATACTTAATATATTGTAGAATTATGAGCTACTGCATTTTTGATGGTAACAATGGATTGTTTCATAGATTGTCATAATTATAAAGACTGCCATCCTACTGGTGATGAACTTTTCCATACTTTGCCAATTGGGTCTCAGGTTAGAGATCAGTCTATCATTGAGACTGTAAAAGATCAATAGAGACATATAATGGGTTCATATCAGTTTCAATATATTCTAACCATGGTATATGTGTATTAACTGGCATAAGAGATATCATTCAAGGTAAAATAAGATGGAAAAGGAGACAAGATAGTCACAGAGTGAGAACTAGGAATAGTAGGAAAGTCCAAGCCTTGCAATGTACTGGTCCCTACAAAATATTAAAAGGAAGACATCTATAACACTGAATAGAAGCTTTCAAGAAGATGTAAGGGACAAAATGGACACATACAGGTCAGATGAGAAGGTATATCAAATGGGACACTGATTCACTTGGATCAGATACATGCCTTTAGTATAACAAACACCTCAAGGAAAAACTTACCTTCATAAGGCAATCAGAGAGACAGAGCCACCTCAAAGGATGATTCCTCAGCCCCCACCCTGTCCCTGGATATGTTCTGAACACTTCTCACTTGTCTAGCATATGGGAACATCTTGAGAGAATGAAATGATAATCTCTGCTATTCATACTGAATTGGAACAAGATAATGCTTGGAACCTGGACTCTCCCTCCAAGTTCTGAACGTATATCATCCCCCTTTGCCTCTAGCTCTTAAATATTTTATAGTCACTTACCATCAAAAATCTCAAACTCATCATATTGCTTCTCACTGAGAAAGTACTCCACTGTGAGGGAGATATTATAGCCAGGTTCTACTCTCACCACCCAGGAACAGGTCTGGAACTGAGGGTAGCTTCCTGGGTAGCTCTGACTAAGAATCACCCCAGTAGAGTCTGTTAAGAGTTCATCCATTGGGCAGTGCACTTGGAGAAAGAAAAAAACAGTTATTAATAACATATATGAATGAACTGTGAATCCTTTGTATAGTCCCAAGGAATTAAGACAAGGGTAAGAGTTGGAGGAAATGGGTATAAGAAGCTCCCAAAGAGCTTATTGCCTTCAAACAAGACCACAGTATTCACTTTAACATGTGTAATCCATTTCCCCAAACTCATTACATATCATACTATTTTCTCTGATCCTTGTTATCAAAGATCTTCACCAAGTATTTGCTTTAATATTCTTTTTCCACAAGTGGATCACATGGTTAGGCCTTTGCAGTCATTTGGCCAAGGACATGGTGAATCTTACTGCCTGACCTGTGATATTTGTTATCTACAGAAGTGAAGGAAATTCCCACACCAATAAAATCATTTATAGACAGAATTTTAGAATTGGAAAGGCTTTCAAGAGGGTATCTAGTCAAAGATATACATGAAAAAAGAATTCCCTCTAAATTATATCTGACAAATGGTCAACTAACCTTTACTTAAAATCCTTAAGTAAAGGGGAATGCACTTTCTCTGGGAGGCCATATTAAAGAAGTAGGAAGTACTAATGGTAAGTATTACTACCTGGCTCGGGGTTATGTTTATGAAATAGTTCTTGCATTATATATTTTCATTGATAGTCCTGGATTGTACTATAGATTATATAATAGTTGCTAATTTAGAAGTACCTTTTCTGTGCCTTTGGAATGCACTGCATAATTGCTGTTAGCAGATTTTCTTTCCTAATGACATCCTGGGAGAAGGCTTATGGGAAGGATCCTAGAAGATGCAAGTTAGCATAGGAAAGCCAGATGAGCATTAAAAATCGATCTCCCATAATCCATTAGTGGCATAAGCAGATAAATAAGAACAGGTAATTAAGGCCACTGGCCTTCTCCTACCTTCCCCATATAGAGCATCCATAGAACACAGAGTCTGCTCTCTTTGAGCCCTCACTCAGGATGTCATGACTGTATGTCTTGCACTTTGATCTACTATGGGCACTATCTCTAGGAGTATAATTAATCCTCTTCTTCAAGAGGAGGGACAAATAGCAAATACAGAGTAAAGGAAACCTTAGTTAAGTCATATAAGGTTGATTCACAATGAATTATGAGTAGTTAGGTCAGTTTGGAGACAACTGTCCCTGTATCAGGTGCCATTTTCAAGAGATATAATCCTTGACTCATTAGATCTATCTTTGTATAAATCATCTAGAATACATGGGAAAATCAGATAGAATCTAATGGATCTGAGAACTGGGAAAAGAAGAAGTGAACCCAGATAAAAGGGAATACAAAGTATATATGCCAACACAGTCATTTTTCTGGCACTCATTGTTCCTGCTGACAGGTAACATAATCAGTTTTCTTCTGCCAAGCTTAGTTTCAGAAGAAAATTACATTTAAGTTATGGCCAAAATTAGTCAGCATTCAGAAGTTGGGAACTAACGATCAACTGGCAGCATGTTTGGTGATTCTTGGGAGGGGAAGGTTGGGCTTCCTTGGACTACACTCCTTTAAATTTAGGTCAAGCTATGATCCTATCTGCCCACTCACCCATGTGGAATGGGAATTTAAACAAAGCAATTCATCAGTTAGGGTTTTCTGCCCCACCCCAATCGTTGGCCCTATGGAATCTAAAGAAAAGGCAAAATAATCAGTTTGTCTCCATAGGTTTTTACTTCATTGGTACTTGCATCAGAGAGATTCACTTGATGAAATGCATCTAACTCTTGCAAACAAGTAATTATGTAGGGAGAGTGGTGATTATGGAATAGCTAATGTTTAAAGGTTTATACTGAATAGGCAGGGTTTGGATTCTAAGGTCTATTGGAAAACTCTACATAAAAACTCTTCATTCAAGTTAAACTCTCAAGGATATCTCAACACCTCTGCCTGTAATTCTGAATGCATGTCATGGGGATTTCCCAATTAGAAATCTGGGGAATGGAATGGTTTTGGTAGCTACCTTCACAGGTTGGAGGTGGTCCTTCAAACTGAAGATAAGTCCCAAGTTTGCATGTCAAGATTTCACTTCCCACCAGGGAAAAACCAGGAAGGCACCTGTATCTCACAATGTCCCCTGAGAAAGAAAGAACAATGCTTCCCTAGAGACAAAGCTAGTGAATCTCCTCATTACAATTAATGTAACATAGAATCTCAGAACCGAAAGTGACCTAAATTTAACTAGTCCAAATTATACCTGAATAGGATATCCCATTACAATATTCCTGCCAAGTGGTCATCTGGTCTCTGCTTCAAGACCTCCAAAGGAGGGGGTATCCACTACCTCATATTAACCTATTTCACTTTAGGATAGTTGGAATTCTTAAGAACTCTTTCCTAATAGCAAATTAAAATCTGGTTCTGTGTACCTTTGTCCCATTGCCTCTAGTTCTGCCTTCAGAATCCATCAGAATGGGCATCGCTTCTTTTACTTTCAAGTACTTTAAATACTTTATTATATATATATTATATATATATATATTATATATATATATGTATATATATATATAAAACTCAAGTTCCTCAAGTCTTTTCTTCTCCAGGTTAAAAATATTATCATTTTTAACTAATCCTCATATAACCTGTTATCTAATCCTTTAATCTTCCTAATCATCATCATCTGGACACACTCCAGCTTACTAATGCCTTTCTTAAAAAAAAAAAAACACCCAAAGATGAACCCAGGGTATGACAAAAAGTAGAACAGAGAAGGGTTTTCCTCCCTTGTTTTGAACCTCTCCCCTTATTAATACCATCAGATGATATGAACTTTATGACTTCATGTAATTCTGCTATGATGCATATAGACCCTGTAATTCAATAAAACTCCAAGATTTTTAGAATAAATATTGTTTTGTTACAACTTCCCAAACTTATACAGTTGATACTGTTTTCAAGTATAATGACCTGACCTTTATCCCTAGCAAATTAATTCATTCAACTTGGTTCATCATTCTCTCCTGTCAGGGTAATTTTCTATTCTGATGATGTTATCCAATGTGTTATTTATTCCTTCTAGCTTTATGTCACTTAGATCAAGTATAAATTATTTTGTTTGGCATTTAAAACCTTCCCTATCTGGTTCTAACTTACTTTTCCAGACTTCTTGTACATTATTCCGTTAAAAGAACATTATAGTTCAACAGAACTGGCTTTGCTGGTCCTCCATTTTCTATCTCTGTGTTTTGGCACTGGTTGTCTCCTATGTGTGGATGCAAGTGGGATGGGAAGTGGGCCTCATGTCCTTTCTCAGAATCCTCAGTTTCTTTCAAGGCTCTTTCATTTGAAGCACTACGTTTTCACATGAACTCTTTTCTGATCCACCAAACTTGTACCTACCTCTATCTCAAAAGAAAAATCACTTTTACCTATTTTGTATATACCTATAGGTGTTTAAGTTGTCTTCCCTGGCTAGGCAGTAAGTTGCTTAAAAGGCCTTTTTTTTTGCTCATCTTTGAATCATTAGCACCTATCACATAATCAACACTTAATAAAGGCTTATTGACTTATCTAAAAGCCTGAAATACCTTATGTATTCCTTCATGCAAATAATTGATAAAAATGTTAGAAGAACATAGGGCAAAAGCCAGATTTGTGTAACTCTCCACTAGAGATTTACTTCTGAGCTAATGGTGATCTATTAGCAACTACTCTTTGGGTTCAGCTATTCAGCAATCCCAAATCTACTTTCCATCCTGTCCTAAAGGATAGTATAAGAGATTTGCCAGATGCCTTGGGAATATACTATATAAAGCAGGGATTGGCAAGTTACAGCCTGTGTCAATCCTATTTTTGTAGTCTGTAAGCTAAGAATGGTTTTTACATAAAGTTTTATTTTATTTAAACAGTTTTATTGTATTGAAATGTAAAAACCATACTTAGTTCTGCTGGCCCATTCAAAAACAGTTGGTGGGGTGGATTTGGCCCTCTACTATAGTTTTTCATCTTCTGATATATAGCATTTCCCTGACAAGGTAAAAAGAACATGAAATTAGTCCAGTATGACTTGCTGTCTGGAATAGCAAAGCAGCTTCCCAATTGGTGCTCTATGAGTCTCTCCCCACTTTATATAAGTGATTTTCCTAAAATGCAGGCCTGCCAATGCCATTTCATATCATTTCATTACTCAAAAACCTCCAGTGCCTCTTTATTCCCTCTTGTATCAAACATAAATTCATCTGCTAGTATTTAAAATCTTTAATAACAACACAAACATACCTTCCAGTCTTATTACACATTTTTCTTTGGCCTCTCTACTATTCTTCACACATGGAATTTGTCTCCTATCTCTGGATTTCCACTAATTGTCTCCCAAGCCTAGAATGTTAACACTGTTATCTTATTCTCCAGTTTTCTTGAAGGCTTAGTTTAAGGAACTACTTTTTCTACATGAAGTTTTTTTCCTAATTCCTCTAGTTATTACTACCTTTCCTGAAATTTGTATATACATCCATGTTTTCTACTGGGGCTAGACTATAAATTCCCATTCTTTATTCCCATTCCCCTCAATCCATCCCCCCTACCCCCATGTTCCACTCTAAAGCTACCCACCTTCCACTGTGTTCTCTGGAATGCCTG
>NC_058132.1:85070209-85078689 GCF_016433145.1 Gracilinanus agilis | reverse complement strand
CACTACCTCATATTAACCTATTTCACTTTAGGATAGTTGGAATTCTTAAGAACTCTTTCCTAATAGCAAATTAAAATCTGGTTCTGTGTACCTTTGTCCCATTGCCTCTAGTTCTGCCTTCAGAATCCATCAGAATGGGCATCGCTTCTTTTACTTTCAAGTACTTTAAATACTTTATTATATATATATTATATATATATATATTATATATATATATGTATATATATATATAAAACTCAAGTTCCTCAAGTCTTTTCTTCTCCAGGTTAAAAATATTATCATTTTTAACTAATCCTCATATAACCTGTTATCTAATCCTTTAATCTTCCTAATCATCATCATCTGGACACACTCCAGCTTACTAATGCCTTTCTTAAAAAAAAAAAAACACCCAAAGATGAACCCAGGGTATGACAAAAAGTAGAACAGAGAAGGGTTTTCCTCCCTTGTTTTGAACCTCTCCCCTTATTAATACCATCAGATGATATGAACTTTATGACTTCATGTAATTCTGCTATGATGCATATAGACCCTGTAATTCAATAAAACTCCAAGATTTTTAGAATAAATATTGTTTTGTTACAACTTCCCAAACTTATACAGTTGATACTGTTTTCAAGTATAATGACCTGACCTTTATCCCTAGCAAATTAATTCATTCAACTTGGTTCATCATTCTCTCCTGTCAGGGTAATTTTCTATTCTGATGATGTTATCCAATGTGTTATTTATTCCTTCTAGCTTTATGTCACTTAGATCAAGTATAAATTATTTTGTTTGGCATTTAAAACCTTCCCTATCTGGTTCTAACTTACTTTTCCAGACTTCTTGTACATTATTCCGTTAAAAGAACATTATAGTTCAACAGAACTGGCTTTGCT
Organism: Gracilinanus agilis; assembly: GCF_016433145.1. NCBI lineage: Eukaryota > Metazoa > Chordata > Mammalia > Didelphimorphia > Didelphidae > Gracilinanus > Gracilinanus agilis. The sequence goes on along the minus strand of NC_058132.1, from coordinate 85,077,808 downwards.
GGTCCTCCATTTTCTATCTCTGTGTTTTGGCACTGGTTGTCTCCTATGTGTGGATGCAAGTGGGATGGGAAGTGGGCCTCATGTCCTTTCTCAGAATCCTCAGTTTCTTTCAAGGCTCTTTCATTTGAAGCACTACGTTTTCACATGAACTCTTTTCTGATCCACCAAACTTGTACCTACCTCTATCTCAAAAGAAAAATCACTTTTACCTATTTTGTATATACCTATAGGTGTTTAAGTTGTCTTCCCTGGCTAGGCAGTAAGTTGCTTAAAAGGCCTTTTTTTTTGCTCATCTTTGAATCATTAGCACCTATCACATAATCAACACTTAATAAAGGCTTATTGACTTATCTAAAAGCCTGAAATACCTTATGTATTCCTTCATGCAAATAATTGATAAAAATGTTAGAAGAACATAGGGCAAAAGCCAGATTTGTGTAACTCTCCACTAGAGATTTACTTCTGAGCTAATGGTGATCTATTAGCAACTACTCTTTGGGTTCAGCTATTCAGCAATCCCAAATCTACTTTCCATCCTGTCCTAAAGGATAGTATAAGAGATTTGCCAGATGCCTTGGGAATATACTATATAAAGCAGGGATTGGCAAGTTACAGCCTGTGTCAATCCTATTTTTGTAGTCTGTAAGCTAAGAATGGTTTTTACATAAAGTTTTATTTTATTTAAACAGTTTTATTGTATTGAAATGTAAAAACCATACTTAGTTCTGCTGGCCCATTCAAAAACAGTTGGTGGGGTGGATTTGGCCCTCTACTATAGTTTTTCATCTTCTGATATATAGCATTTCCCTGACAAGGTAAAAAGAACATGAAATTAGTCCAGTATGACTTGCTGTCTGGAATAGCAAAGCAGCTTCCCAATTGGTGCTCTATGAGTCTCTCCCCACTTTATATAAGTGATTTTCCTAAAATGCAGGCCTGCCAATGCCATTTCATATCATTTCATTACTCAAAAACCTCCAGTGCCTCTTTATTCCCTCTTGTATCAAACATAAATTCATCTGCTAGTATTTAAAATCTTTAATAACAACACAAACATACCTTCCAGTCTTATTACACATTTTTCTTTGGCCTCTCTACTATTCTTCACACATGGAATTTGTCTCCTATCTCTGGATTTCCACTAATTGTCTCCCAAGCCTAGAATGTTAACACTGTTATCTTATTCTCCAGTTTTCTTGAAGGCTTAGTTTAAGGAACTACTTTTTCTACATGAAGTTTTTTTCCTAATTCCTCTAGTTATTACTACCTTTCCTGAAATTTGTATATACATCCATGTTTTCTACTGGGGCTAGACTATAAATTCCCATTCTTTATTCCCATTCCCCTCAATCCATCCCCCCTACCCCCATGTTCCACTCTAAAGCTACCCACCTTCCACTGTGTTCTCTGGAATGCCTGTTCCATAGGCAACACACTTGCTTTCATCTTAAATCTTTTCCCATTTCTTCCGTCTTCTGGCTCTCACTGTGACCTGGCTCCCTACTGATGACATAACTTCCCTGGCCTCCCTTTCTAGCACTGATTAGTCATTTAACCTCTGTTTGCCTTTTAAAAAATTAATTTATAGAAAATATTTCACTCATTCCCCCTACTAACTGGTCAAGGAGGGGAGTGACAATATTCCTTTTTGACATTTTAAGTTCTTTTTTTACCATCACCATTTAGTCATCCTTTGAGGATTATTCAATCCATATATACCACCTAATTGAAATCCCAGTAGCTGTGGTTTAACAAGCCCCGGGATACTCCCATTTTTTTCTTCAATGAGATCAGTGACTTGTTTACAGGTTTTCCTTTGTAGCTCCTGTCCTCATTCTAGGAGACTTGAACATATATACTAACACTCCTTCAAACACTCTAACTTCACAGTTCCTCAACTTACTCACTTCCCACAACCTACTCTTCCACCCAATCTAAGCTAAGTAAAAGATAGTCATGCCTTTGATCTTATGGTTACCCACAAATAATCCAACCACTTCCATGTTCAGGAACTCTGAAGTTTCTTTATCTGATCACAAAGTATAGTGGTTCTATTTCTCTCTCTATCTTGCAACCCCAAACTCTGTCTTTTGTTCACATAATGACCTCCAATCCCTTCCTTTCAGTTCTCTCCCAGGTCACTACTCCTACACTAGCTACACCCTCTTCTCTTTAACTCAACCTGCAGTTCAATTCTACATTTTCCTTTTCTCTTATGTGTGATCTTGCCCCATCAAACCTTTAGCCTTGGATCTATTGCCTTCCCTCTGATATATGTGATGGTGAATGAACACATGTGAATGAATCATAAAACTATGCTGACTACAAATTATGCTACCTAACTTCAACTGGCCCTCACCTATACTAGGCAATCCTTCTACAGATCCCTTGTCAACCCATATTGGAGGCAGCTAGACAGAGAAGCAGCATAAGCATAAGAAATAGAGTGCTGGGCCTAGTCAGGAAGATCTGAGTTCAAATCCCGATCAGATAGTAGCTCAGTCACCCTGGGCAAATCCCTTAATCTGTGTAACGATTAAAAATGATAAAGGCTGATATTATAAGAGAAATTAATAGTTTAATTAAAGCCATGGCCATGTTGATAAAAAAAAAACATATGTAAGACCACACGCCTGGTAAAAGCTATTCAAAAAATACCACCAGTGCCCGTCTTGTCTATGTAGCCAAAAAAGAGATCATCTCAAGCTGACCTCCGAATTTAAGCTGCCCTATACGTTGGTTCCCGTTCTCTGACGTCATCTCGTCAGAAAACCAGAAACCCATTGGATCATGGAAAATGTAGTCTCAAAGTCCCCCACATGTCCACAGGAAGTTTGTCAAACACTACATATCTTGAGGTTCAATATTTCCAAATAGACCCCCAAGTGATTTTAACTAACAATTACCCCCCTGAGATCCAGTGAAAAAGACTGGTCTTTTTCGGTGGATCTTAAACCAAAAGAAAAGAAGATAAAAGCTAGCCCCATTGACAAAAAGCCAATTTGGGGCAGTCCCCTATTGGCATAAGAGTATACATTCAACCTCAGTTTCCTAATCTGTTATGTGAGGTATATAATAATAGCACCGACCTTCTAGGATTGTTGTGAGGATCGAATAAAATAATATTTGTAAAGCGCTTAAAACAATGTCTGGCACATAGTAAACACTATAAAACTTTTAGCTATTATTGTTATATTACTATCCCACTCCCCACAATAGCTCTCTTAAAACTCTTCATCTTCATTTAAATTTCCCATGGCTCTTCTTGCCCCAACTCTCACAGCTAAGAACCTTAGCCTCATAATTTACTGAAAAAAATTGAGGCCATTTGCCTAGAGTTCCTTGTTTTCCCTGCCTCATCTCATTTTATCCAGATAACTTCTACCACTAGGTTCTCCTTTGCCCTTGTCTCATATAATGAAGAAGACTTTCTCCTTGCCAAGGCAGACCCCTCTCATATACAAATGATCTTATGCCTGGCTGTTTTGTCTAAGATTTCTTCCTCTATATCCATACTCCCTCTTATCTTCAATCTCTTCCTGACTTCTGCCTGCTTCTCTACTAGTTATAAACACTATCATGTCTCCTCAATCATCAAAAAAGCCTCCTTTGATCTATCCACACAACTAGCTATTGTGCCATATCTCTCCTCTTTTTTGTGGCTAATCTCCCTGAAAAAGCCATCTGTAATAGATTTCTCTGCTCCTTTTCCTCTTTCTTTGTTTCAGTTCTCTACTGTCTGGCTTCTGATTTCACTATTCAACTGAAATTGCTCTCTCCAGAGTTACCAATAATTTCAAATTAATACTTTTAAAACCTTTATGACCTATATAGCCTTTGCCATTATTAATCACCTATTCTCCTAGATACTATCTTCTCTCTACGTTTTTGGGACAAAACTCTCTTCTGCTTCTCCTAATTATCTGTTTCTTTTCAGTCTCCTTAGTTGGATCTTTGTTCCTGTCATGCCCAGTGACCTATAAGTATCCTGCTAGCTTCTATTTCACTTGGTGATCTCATTGGTTTCCATGGATTCAATTATCATTTCTATGATGATGAATCTCAAATTACTAATCAAGTCTTAACCACTCTGTTGACTTCCAGGCCCCATCTCCAACTACTTATCAGGCATCTCAGATTGGATGTCTCACAGATATTTTAAACAAATATCAATATGTCCAAATATCAACTCATTATTTTCTAACTTCTCTAATTCTATTGAGAGTATCATCATCTTCCCAGTCACCGAGGTTCGTAACCTAGTCACTCTCACTTCCAGCGTCTAAATCTGCTGCCATTTCTATCTTTGTAGCACCCCTTGAAGCACTCTCTTCTTTCTTCTGACATTGCAACCATCCTAATGCAGGCCTTCATCACTTCAAGCCTGGACTGCTGCAATAGTCTTTTGCTTAGTTTCCCTGTCACAAGACTCTCCTCCACTCAATGTTAAAAGGAATCTTTCTAAAGCATAGGTCTGATCATATCACCTCCCTACTCAAAAAACTCCACTGGCTCTTTCTCTTTTCCAATATCAGTTATAAAACTTATTTTTTTATTCAAAGTTTTTCATTATCTCTGTTCCCCTCCGCCTATGCCACCCACATACCTTTCTAGTCTTATTACAACTTACATCCTGCAATGTATTCTTCCAATCATTGATAACAGCCTCCTTAATATTCCTGAACCATGACACTCTTCCTTTAAACTCTAGGCATTTTCTCTTGCTGTCTCCCATTTCTGAGACATTTTCTGCATTTATGTCTCTTATTTTCCATGGCTTCCTTCAAGTCTCAGCTAAAATTCCACCTTATCGAAGAATACTTTCCAAACTCCCTTAAATCTAATGCTTTTCCTCTATTATTTTCCATTTTCCCTGCACATAGCTCATATACACAGAGTTTTTTGTATGCTGTCTCCTCCATTAGAGTCTGAGCTCCTTCTTGAAAGCAGGGACTCTCTTGCCTTTTTTTTTTTCTGCATCCTTAGCAATTGTAACAGTATCTGGTGCCTAGTAGTGGGTGCTTAATAAATGTTTATTGACTGATTGAATTTCCCTTTTGTCTTGTAGTCTTTTTTTCTCTAATATATAACATTACCAGGAATAGTAGGTACATAATAAATACTTGTTGCCTAATTGCCTCCCCTTACCTCCCCAGCTGAAGTGATCCTGCCATCATCTAGGCTTTGAATTCCTTTTTATGCAATTGATGTATTTTGATTTGTATAAAATTATCCATCTATAGGACTTATCTCCCCTGAGTTCACTCTGTAACTTGAGGGTTGGGACTGTGTCTCATTTAATCTTTGTAGGAACTGATTTAATGTTTATCTTAAAGAGCTTTATACATAGGAGGGACTTCATAAATGTTTGCTGAATAAATTAACTTGTTGAACAAAAATGCCCAAATCATAAGCATTCTCAGCAGGAATACCCAACGTGATGATGCAATACATAAGCCTTTTGAATACACTTAAAGAGTTTAGAACTCCTAAATAAGCAGGCTGGCCAAGTTTTCTTCAGAAAATTCAGGTGCTACTTGGGTCAGAAAGTGATTCTCCTCTCTAGGAGTTTCTAGTTGAGTGCATTTTGCCAGAGATCCCCTCCCCAGATGCCTCTTATTCTGAATGCTCCCAGAACTAATGACTGAGCAAACCTTCCCTGGCTCTGGCTAAAACACAGTTCAAGAAATGCTACCTATGTTAAATTCTTCATTTTCAGTGATGACTTCAGCATTAGGAAGGATGGTTGGAGGAGGACACTTGGAGAGCTGATAAGCTGAAAAAGGGGAAAAAACAGCATATCAGTATATAAAATTACTTTCAGAAGAATTTTAGACATTTTAAAAAGATACTTTCAGCCTAACAGTTTACTGTTTTCTTAGAATTTTGTTTTGTAACATTAAGTTGTAGGGATATCATAACGTTGAAAAAATCTGAACACCTGATTGGGATATGAGGAGCAACAAATGATAGTCATTGTAACTAAAGCATCATATACAGGAAATTTTTCAGAAAATATTTCTTCTGGCTTTTGAAACTTCAGTATATTGACTAAGGCAGCACTTTTGTTTTTTAATTAGAATCTTCCAAATTGCAATCGCTGAATCTGAGGAATGGACTCTAAATCACTGGAACATGGTGATGGATATACGTGGCTTTAAGCACATGATGATTCTGCAGTTAAGGTCATGTTTTCAAAGAGCATGTAGACCAGTTAATTCTGCTCTTATCTATGGCCACAACTGATATTCCTAATCCCAAACAGCTGTCTTTCAAGTGGAGTTAAAACTGGAAACACAGCTCCACCCTCCTAACCTACTTACAGTGTGTCAGGAAGATCCTTTTCACATTTAGTTATTTGCAGATACAGTAGAAAGTATGCTGCATATGAAGCTATATAAAACCTGGGTCCTTATCCTCGTTCTACAGTTTCCTGTGTGAGATTGTGAAAGTCTCTTAATGTCTCTGAGCTTTGGGTTCTCTATATATCGATGTGTAGAGAGGAGACTGGTTGGTGAAGAGGTCTAATTCTAAGAATTAGGGTTCTTAACCTGTGGTTTATGAACTTTAAATTTTTTCTGATAACTATATTTCATTATAATTGGTTTCCTTTGAAAACCTATATAGTTTATTTTTTGCATTTAAAAACTTTACTAAAAAGTCCATAGGCTTCACCAGGGTGCCAAGAGGGTTCATGACACCAAAGTGGTTTCGATCTGCTGCCTTAGAGCATAAGCAGATTTGTTCTTCCTGGTGGATTATAGAGAATATATACAATATTCCCTGCCTGGCTTTAATCCAACATGTGAAGGCTTGATGAACATACTTCCAGCCATGAGTCACTGAGGGGATGGTACTTTGGTAATAAAGAATCTTCTAATTGATTGAGGATCCAGAACTGAGGGTACATAAACATGGTTTAAGTAAACAATTTCCCAAGATTGTCCCTGGTATATTTTGAGTGAAGAGGGTTGTTTGAAGTTCGAAGGGATGCCTTTGGAACTCAGCCTTGCAGGAACTGAGAGAAGGATTAGTAGTTATGCCATTTTTTGAAGTTAACTTGGTGAGACCAATGCTATATAGAAAAGCTAGACATCCCAGTCGACAGAATGTTGGACCTAGAGTCAGAAAGACTAGAGTTTAAATCCTTCCTAAGCATTTCCCAAATGTGTGACCTTGGGCAAGTCACTTAACCTCTCAGCCTTAGTTTCCACATCAGTAAAATAGGGATAATACTAACACTTGTTTCACAAAGTTGTTGTAAAGACCAAATGAGAAAATATGTAAAAAATTTTGCAAACCTCAAAGTGCTATATAAATGCTAACTATCATAAACTGAAAAGTTCATGAGTCCATTCTTCCAAGAGACTCAGGTGATACAAAAGAAAGTTTGTTTCTACAGTGTAGAGAGAAAAGCTTCTAGATGTTAATTGGCTAAATGGTATTGGGACATTAGTCACTGATGGCTAACAGTGGAATAATACATAAGAATGGAAGCTTGATCTAACAGCATTAGTAAAAAAAAAACAACCTCTTAAACCTTCAGGAATACCTAAAGGAGGGGGGGAGGGAGGGAGGAAGAGAGAGAGAGAGAGAGAG
>NC_058132.1:85005005-85067397 GCF_016433145.1 Gracilinanus agilis | reverse complement strand
AGAGAGAGAGAGAGAGAGAGAGAGAGAGAGAGAGAGAGAGAGAGAGAGAGAGAGAGAGAGAGAGAGAGAGAGAGTTTGTGTTAGTTTTCCTTGCTTTGAAGAACTGTTATACGGAATTTTTTAAAAAGTCACTGAGATCATTTTCCAGGGTTGCTCTAAAAATCCAGTCCAACCTTACATCAAATGTCATTTTTCTTCCCTTTCATGCTCTGAAGAAAATACAATTTGATTCTACATTTCTCTACAAGTAAAAAAATGGCTATTATGGGATGAAACCAGTAATGAAGATCCCAAGCCTCACTCCCTTTGTGTTTAAACCATTTAATATAGCTCACCTGTCATAATCTACACCTAAAGTTTAATGAAGTAACTGTCAGGGCCAATGAGAGGAGTCCGCCCTCTTTTATAACTAGAAAGTTATAATTAATATATCACAGAGAACAAGGAAATGGGACATTGCTTTCTGCATTTTCTAATCATATTCTTTCTTGTCTTGGTCTTAGCGGTGTGGTGGAGAATCCCAAAGCTAACCATAATCCTTATCACAGATTCTCAGGGATGCTTAAAGTGAGTGGGTCAAGGTTATAGATAGGTATGAAGTATGAAATTACAACTCTAGAATCTAGGACTCTGTCTCCAAGTCTCCAAAGTACACTTCTCCAAATCAGAAAGAGAAATACACAGGTTAACTGATTTTTTTTTTCTACTGACTTTGGGGATCAATAGGCATGTGACTATGTTTAGAATCTAAACTTTAGATGAATGTCTAATGTGTCTATACAATATTTTGATGTTGCTACTGGACCTGGGGCTATATGTTCTGTTCTACTATCACTGGTATAATCACTGAGTGTGATTAAGAAATATGTTTCCTTTGCAACATCATTTATCTGTTCCTTAACTCATCCTCCCATGCCTCACTTGTAAAACTAATGGTGAGTACACTAATTGTGACATAGTTTTCAAGGTTGATGTTTACCATAGATGCTTTTTGAAGTTTCATTAAGAATATACAGAATGGTGGGATCATGGGACATGAAGCAATTATGAATAAAAGATATGTGGAATTGAAAAAGTTAGAATTAGGAAGTTATCACTGAAAGACAATGGCATACTTCTTTTGAAAGCCTTCAAGCTTCATCTTAAATACCAACTCCTTTCTAAACCTTCTTCAAATACTCTGGTTCCAACATATATTATCCTCATTAAAGTCTATGCCAAACATTTTGGCATTTGTATTCTTTTATTATTAAATTAAACTTAAAATTTATCAAGCACCTATTAGGAAAAAGGAACCATATTTGTTTCTCATTATACAATGATTTCTTAAATAGACCTGTCAATAAATCAAAATAATTTATTCTTTTATATCTTCAGACCTTCTCACTGGAGTGGTCACATGGTGAGTCACTAAAGACTTGTTGAATCAAATGGGCAGGAATGAGGTTAGAGGTCAATTTAGAGAACAGGGTGAGTAATAAGGGTACTGAACTCATGGGTAATTGCAGATGACTCAGAATAATGGCAGTGATGATAGAGAAGGACCTGACAGAGTTGAAGAAAGAACAGAGCTCATTCCCCTTTAAACTTGTATTCTGAATCTGTCTGTACTTGGAAAATTCAGAATATGAGATCATTGTCATGAGGTCTGCATAATTGAAGGAGCTTTGATCTTGTCTAGTCAATATCTCTATCTCTATTTCTACCTGCCAGATGAGAGGGCAATTTTGATTCAGTACCATAAAATAATATCAGTAAAGGCCAGAATTTCTTTTTAATTTTTTTTATTCCCAATGTAGCCCTCTTCTCATAAAAGAGAGATAGATAGAGATGAGAGGCAGAGAGGTACAGATATTTAATCTGGGCTGCTTTGAGTTCATGCTAACTTTGGGAAAGGTGATGAAATTGTGTCCCCAGGGGCAAGAAGAAGACAAAAGTCTTTGATCTGAAGCACAATAGAATTTGACCAAGACAGGATCCAGGACAGCAACTCTACTGAGGTACTTAATGCTGAACTTTTCCACTGTAGGCTGAGCTTTGTGCCAGCTGAATAGTTTCTTTTTATGACCAGTATGCTAAAGAGAAACTCTAAGAATCAGTGATCCTGCAATGAAAATTTGGCAAGATCAAAGTTGGACAGTGTCCATTGGAGGTTCAGGAATGGAGGTCTGTTGGTAAGAGTGATTAGATATTCCTTGGCTCTACTTCCCTACCATGTTACAAGTGTTCTTCGGGAATGCAAACCCAGAGCCACATATGAGTTTTTCTCTCCACTCTGCCTTTACTCATTCCTCAAATGAAAGTAAGATGAAGGCAAGCCAGTCATCCAATTTCCCCTCTCCCATTTATAACTACAGAATGTGTAGCAGTATTTAGAACTGTTATCACTGTAAATTTTTTTTTATTATGTGACTGTCACTATATTAAAACCACAGATCTATTTGAATCTGTGCCATTTCTGATTACTTTAATTAGAACAGCAAGATGGAGAAATAAGGGAGAATATACTCAGAACAGAAAAAGGATTTAAGTTACATACATGTAATCCCAGTGTTGGTTAGGGATTCAAACCATATATCATGCCGAAACTAGGTAGCTGACAGGTAGAAGTGGAATGATTTCAGGGGTCACATCCTTTTGAGATGGGAGATGTATAAAATTAATCCCAAAGGTGGTTAAGTAAGCAAGTGGCAGGGGCAGCCAAATTAGTGTTGGTCTTAGATGAAAGCTATATTCCCGCAAAGAGAAGGGGGCAAGGTTTGCTAATTCTTCCTCTTCTCAAATTAAGAGATTATCAATAAGTCACCCTACCATGTTCACCTGGTGGGTTATACCAACACAGATAGCCAAAATATATCTATTCAGTGCTCTTTACACTAGCTCCCTTGGCTTTTGAGCAGGAGAAGACAGCACATGGCCTCAGTCCAGGATTACCTGCTCATAAGTGAAAGTTCTATGGACTGAGAAGTAAAGAGAAGGGAAGATGGGTAGAGCAAGATCTGCAAGGACATGCATGTATATGCAAATGCACAAACATGTATAATATACACATGCAATACTGTGTACATATACATGCACATTTAAACATTGCACACACATACATGCCAAAAGAAACCCAAAATCCCAAGTTCACTGCATGTTTTATTGCTATTGGCTGTTTTCCCAATTCACTCACTAGTCTATTTTTAGAAATAATCCTAATCTCTCTTCTCTCACATTCCCATCACCTGGGACTGACAAGACCTCAGACTGAGAAAAATCTAAGGAAAGAATTACTCAGTGTCTTAGCTGGGCATTCATGTCAATAGCTGGTAAGAGCTCAAGGAGTATGAGAAATGACTTCTTTTGAAAGACTATTGAATTTAGAAGTTAAAAGAACATTTTTAATTAAGTGGTTAGCTAGAATGAAGAATGAAAAAGATCTGAGTTCTGGTTCTTATGTTTATTTATTGTATGAGTTTAGGCAAGTCATTTTACATTTGGTACTCCATTTCCCCTTTTATAAAATGGAGATAATATTATCCTACCTACTTCCCAAGGTGGTTCTGACAATCCACTGGGATAATGGATATGAAAGTTCTCATACACTGTCATTCAATAAAACATTGTACAAATGTATATTATTATAATGGTTGTTATGAATCTGTTGCTATTTGAGGTGGTAAAATGAAGATCTACCAAATACCAGAACTGATGAGCTTGTACACAACAATTTCACTTTTGGCTGAACAACTAACCGAGTTGTTGGTCTCCCAGAAGGTGATCTGTGGTCCCATGATATCCAGTCTTGTCCTCTGGTTTATCTATGCTATCAGTCATCTTAGCTATATGATCCATTCAATTTTCTTCCAGTGTATTTGCTATCCCTACTCCCTTGGCAATATATACATCTATAGTGACTATGTTAACAGTTGAAGAAATTGTGCACGCAGTTCTTTCTAGGGAACTATATACTCTTCTACCTTCTCCTGTGGACCAACATTCCTACAAAAGATAGTGGGCACAGATTGTGGGCAGTCTTCTTCATGAATATCTCCTTGCAGAAAATATATAGATATGGTTAACTCTAATCCAGATTCCTTTGTGCCTTCTGGTCCATCTTCTTTCATTGCTATTATCCCATAAATTTGGATGACAGAGGTAGATGCCTGTTAACACCATCTGAATCTCTCAGCTGTGGGCACTGTGTGTTGTACAATCATTTTGTTTATCATGGTTCGTTTCAAAACCAAACAGCTGTTATTGTTACTATTACAATGGAAACAATTAGTGCAGCAAAATAATGACTCCTGTCTTCCCTCCAAAAAACAGGCCCATTTTTTATTTTACTTGCATTGCATGAATGAGAGCCATGGGACACTCTAGCTAGCCTTCAAAAAATTAAAACTGAATTATCACTCAAAGAGAAATAAAAAGATGTAACATGGGTATGAATAGGCTTTTGAAGAGAAAAAATATGAAACAATTAAGAACTGAAATAAAGGATATTATCAAAGAAATTATAGGAAAAAAATGAATGGTAATGTGTCAAGAGTGAGGAATAACTGAATGAGTTCCACTGATATCCTCAAAAGGCCCTCAAAACAATGGATAGACAGGCCCCTTAAGGAAAGCTTAAGGGAGGAGACAGAAAAGAGTCATATGGTATGGCCATACATGCAACACTGAGTGGAACATTCCTATGAATAAAATCACATATCCATATGAGTATTTTAAAATGAGTTATACACATACTCACACATACTCTCACACAATCACACAATATTCTTAACATCCCACAAAAGTGTGTGCACTTCATTGTTTCCAAAGTACTTTCCTATTCCTTTTTGCCCATCTGATTTCCATAACACCAAAACTAAATATAAATCAACAGGGTAAGAAAAAACTCAAAAAGTTAAGGTGATTTTGGACTGCTTTAATGGAGCATAACTTTCAGGAATGAAGATTTCATTTCACTATCATCTACTCTATTTAGATACCCCTGGAGGTTGTTTTCAGTTCTGGTAGAATTATTTTAGGAGTGATGTTAATAAGGTAGAAAGGAAGGCAATCAGGATGATCAAGTTCTCTGAGTCCATGTTATATAAGAATTGATGGGAATAACTGGAGATATTGAATTAATCTAGAAAAGGTAGGAGGGCAGGAAGGATAGATGATGGCTCAATTATTTGTCCCACAGAACAGAGATTAGACTTGTTTTACTTGATCCTAGAGGGTAGAGCAAAAAGCAATGTGTTGTTAAGAGGCATATTTAGGCCTACAGGGTGTGTGTGTGTGTGTGTGTGTGTGTTAGGGGAGGAGATGAGTATGTCAGATTAAACCAAAAGATTAAAAAAAAACTTCTTAATGATCAGAACTGTTCAAAAGTAATGGGCTGCCTTGATGGGATTCTCCTCATTAGAGATCTTAAAGTAAGAGCTGCCTATATGAGCATTTGTTTTGTTTGTTATAATGGGGCTTCCTTTTAGCAGATAGGTTGGACCAGATAGCCAACAAGACACCTTTCCAACATAAATTCTGTGAAAATACCTGGGAAGAGATTATTATCCCTATCTGACAATTTATGAAGTGGACTCAAGAGATCAAGTATCTTGTTCAAAGGCTCACAGCAAATCAATGGTAGAGCTGGGATTAGAACTGATGTCTCCTGATATCAAGTGCAATTTCTAACAGACTCTTACAGAAACAGACATGCCTAACACACACACACACACACACACACACACACACACACACACACATGGATGGGTGGGGAAAGAAAGAGAATAAGCATTCATTTAACCAGATACTTTGCTAAACACTTTATAAATATTATCTCATTTGATCTTCACAATAAGTTTGCCAGTTATATGCTTTTATTATCCCCATCTTATAGTTGAGGAAACTGAGGCAGAGAGTGGGTAAGTGACTTATCCAGGGTCAGATAGCTAGGACATGTTTAAGGCTGGATTTGAACTCAGGTGTTCCTAACTCCCAGCCTAGTAGTGCTCTACCCACCATGCTACCCAGGGTAAATTAGAGTAAACAGATATAGCCACCCAATCAAATTGTTTTGTTTAATTTACAAATTTACTGTTTATCTAACAGGGTAACATAACTAAGAGACACATAATAATGCTTATCATTAATGACCCTTTAAAAACTCAGTATGTGTTTGTAAAGATGTAAGTAGCCACAAGAGGGCACCAAAGCCTGATTTTAAAAAACAAAGCAAACCAACCCAAAAAATGAATCCTCTTGCCCAGGATTTTCCCATACTGCCTGGTGATCTCTAACAACTAATAAGCCTCTAAATTATCCCAGAAGGGTACATAAACACTTATGGCTTCTACAGATAGGCTCAAACACTAGAGAAGGGGATGGATAGATTTGTGGACAGCCAGGAGAGCTAGAATGGGACTCAGGTGAGTCAACATTTCAGTTGCTGAACTCATCTGGAAAAATATGCTGCCACATAACCCGATACAGATCCGAGGTGGGTACCCATCCCTTAGGAATCTGTCAGGCTTCGGGTTAGTATATAGAACAGCCTGACAAATCCCTTGCCCAAATTCAGACAAAAGTGTCCTGACCCTCAACCCTATCCCCAAGGGTGATACTGACCAGAGAAGGCAATGACGAAGATCCCACCCACTGCTGCATCGCTGTGGAATTTGAGCAGGACCTGGTTGGATGAGCTCTGGATTATTTTCTTGGCCGAGCTGCGTGTGAAGACTCCCAACTGGGGAGCTGTCTGCTGGGGCCCATTCCTGTCAGCCAGAAAGAAGGCTGTCAGTGTGGTGTCAAGTTTACCATGGGTGCCTCCCAAGAGAGACCTGGCAATGGATTAAATTCTCTTTTCAGTGAACTACATCATTCCCCAAAGTGGCTCATGTTGGTTTCAGAAAATACAGTTCCATGAATTTCTTTGTGGCACGAAGTTAATCTCCTACGGTAGGAGAATTCTAGTCTAATCTGCATTCGCATGAGCGTTCTGTCTCTTCTTTATTAGATAATATATTTCTGTCACTTCCTTTGGCATCTGGATCACAACAGTTTCTTCAGGAATCTTTTTTGGTTGACCTCATCCTACCCAGAGCATACCTTGACACTATATTTTATAGCAACAGTTTTATTTGGGGGATTGGAAGAATATAGTGAATTTCTTCCCATTTTTCTGCCATCATGAAAGGTGCTGAGGATCTACCTCCCAATCTTATTCTATGTCCCACTGTTGGCTCTCTGACTTCAGAGAGAAACTAAACTCACTTTCCTAGTGTAGTAAAAAGAGCACTGGATACAGAATCAGATCTAGGATCAAATCCCAGTTCTGCTGCTTAGTACTTGAGAGGCCTGGAGCAAGACACTTAACTTATCTATGCCTCAGTTTCCTTACCTATCAAAAGAGAGACTGCCCTGAACTCTAAGACGTCTTCCAACTCTAGTTTTTTCTATGCTCCTCTGGCCTCAAGAACTCCCTCTGATGATTAGGAAAAGTCAGATAAAGCTGACATTAAATCCTGACAAAGGAAACTTAGGGTGCCCTCAAATTTATGTCCTAGGGCCCATATTTGCTGCAGTTTTGAATGCATGGGCTCTTGGGGGAAAAAAAACAACCTGGGACTACTAGCATTCCTGAATGAGTTAGTTCTTTTCTTTGGATAAAATAGCTACCCTATTAGGATCTCCTTTGCTTCCCAGGAGACAAAGGCTCTGACTCTC
Source organism: Gracilinanus agilis (assembly GCF_016433145.1). NCBI lineage: Eukaryota > Metazoa > Chordata > Mammalia > Didelphimorphia > Didelphidae > Gracilinanus > Gracilinanus agilis. Next base: position 85,059,696 of record NC_058132.1, on the reverse strand, counting down.
TGAATAGGACTAAGGATTCATTCATCTAGCATCCTTGAAATGCCAGGAGGTTGATGGCTATTTATAGTTTCTTTGCTAATAGAGACAGATAATCTAGCAATTGTTTTCATTTGGCTTTGAGATATATTGAAGGGCGAATGTATCTGTGTGTATGTGTGTGCATGTGCACACATGTACATGCATACAAGGGTGTGTCTGTGTGTGCTAGCTAGCTAATTTACCTGGCCAAGAGGGTGTTGTGTTCTCAAATCATTAGTAAAATGATCTTGTAGCCCCTAGGCCACCCTGCATATGGACAGGGGAAAGTTGAACTTGAATGGAAAGCTGCCCATGGGTAATTTCCAAAGCAGATACAGGATGGCTAGTAGGATCTCTCCTCCCCACTTCTGAAGCCCCTTACCAGATGGTGATGAAGTCATTGTCAGGCTCTGTCTGCATCAGGCTGAAGTTGAAGTGAATACCATGGCCAGGGGGCACTGTGAGGAGCCAGGTGCAGTCCTGAGAGTCAGGATATGGGTTAGGGAAGCCAGGGGAGTAGACAGTGCCATTGTATAAGGTGATGTTCCCTCCGCAGGGGACTGTCAGGGTAGGAAACAAACAGAAAGAACCATGCTTAGAGATTTCCATCAACCTGGGGGCCATTCCATGCTCTTGTCAGTCTACCATGTTTCCCAGTACAACTAGCTATCCCTTAAAATGAGCTCATCTGGTAGTGTGGGAAAGAGATGGAGAAAAAGATCCTTTAAAGGGATTTCTCTAACAGCCACATCCAGGCCAGGCCTCATATTGTCCCAGTATAGCCCATGCTCATTGCTTCAAACATGCTGTCCCTCCCACCTAGAATGAGAGGCAGGATGCATGCTATCAAAAAAGTGCTGGCCTTAGAATCAGAAGCCTGGGATTTGATCCTCAGCCCCACCACTTACTAGCTGTGTGAACTTGGGCAAGTCATTCCAATTCTCTGAGCCTCAGTTTCCTCATCTGTAAAAAATTGGGATAATAATACCAGCCCTATCTTTCTTACAAAGTTGTAAGAATAATATTTTGTAAATTCTAGACCACTAAATAAGTATGAATTATTATCATTCCCCTTATGCTACACCTATTGAATCTTACCTGTCCTTTAAGAAGAGTATAACCCAGTGATTCCCAAAGTAGGCGCCACCACCCCCTGGTGGATGCTGCAGTGATCCAGGGGAGGCGGTGATGGCCACAGGTGCATTTATCTTTCCTATTAATTGCTATTCAAATTTTAAAAAATTAATTTCCAGGGGGCTAAGTAATATTTTTTCTGGAAAGGGGGTGGTAGCCAAAAAAGTTTGGGAACCACTGGATAACCCCTCTATCATCTGGGGAGCCTTTTCTGACCAAACAAAGGCACGTGGATCTCCCTTGTTGCTGGACCTTTTCTGGAACATGAGGCATACTACACATTGTTAGGAATCATCTTCAGCTGTGGGTACCTCTCCTTAGCTCTATTGTGAGCAGGAATCTTGTTGAAGAATATGAACCAAAGTAAAAAAGATCTTACAGGTCATCTCATTGATTTCATACCTGAGCAGGAAAGCCCACTACAAAGTCCTCAGCTTGCCTTAGCTTGAAGACTTCCAGTGGCATCACCTGCTGAGGGAAAACCATTTAACTTTTGATAATCTCTAATCATAAGGAAGTTTTCTCCTGTGTTAAGAGGAAATCTGCTTCTTTACAACTTTAATCCATTACTCTTAGTCCTACCCTCTGGAACCAAGCAAAAGTCTAATCTTTGTTCAATATAAGAACATTTTTCTAAACTGATGATAACTATTATGCCCTCTCTAAGTCATCTCTTCTCTAGAGTAACCATCCTTTGTTCCATCAACCAATCTTTTTGTGACATAGTTCTAATTTGCCAATGTTATTTCTAATATATCCAGAATAAAAGACAATGTTCCAGATGTGATTGTGAAGTGGAAATAGACTTGCAGAGTCATTATGCTCTTTATTCTCAACATCAGACTTCTATCAATAAAACCCAAGATATTTGTGGTTGCCAAGTCTCTGATTCATACTAAATCTGAAATTTGCTAAATATATCAATATTTTCTTGAGGGAACTGATTTTTAGCCACAGTCCCTTCATTTTGTACTTATATAGGAGAGTCAGACTTCTATGGGTAATTCACAGGGTCAGAGTCCCTTCTTATAGTTTAAAGAGAAAAATTCCAGTGGGTGAATAACCCAGAGAAGCAGATTTGGACTTGACATAAATAAAAAACTTCTTCTCAAAAAATGGAATGGGAGAAAGCTATATCTTTGTTCCTGGAGTTCCTCAAGCAAAAGATGAATAATAATCCCTTGTTGGGAATATTGAAGAGGAAATTCGACCTCAGGTATGTGTTGGAAAAGATGACCTTTGAAGGCCTTTTCATTTCTCAGATTCAATCTCCATTTTCTAGCTAAGGAAATGAAGGCTCAGAGGTTATGTGACATTCCCACAGTCATAGCTAGTAAGTGGCAGAGCCCAGGTTCAAAGCCAAATCTTTTGTATCCAGGTGCTGTTTTCCTTCCACTCCAAGTGCCAAAGGGAATGTCTCAGTTTTTCACTATAATCACGTATACTCAGGTATGTTTTGTAAAAGCTCTTTTTAAAAGAAATGTAAGTTCTTAAATCTTTAACATGTATGTTCTCCATGGCCCATAAGAACAGGGTACATCTCCACATTTACACTTAGGACTTTTCTGTACAAGGTGTTCCTACTGCCTCACAGCCCGCATTGTCACCCGATTTAGTCCCTGTTGCTACTCTCCCTCCAAAACTCCTGATTTCTGTGTATGAATAACTATGAATAACCTATCAATAACCCAATCTCTAAGAATTCCTCTCTTCCTGACTGTGTCTTCAACTAATGTCATCCATTGCCACATTTTGAATAAAAAAGAAGTTAACCAGAAATATTGGCTCTGTAGGGAAACTGAGCCTGAGATCCTAGATCATCAATGGTATACACTTTCTTTGGGAGAAATGACTGTTTTTATTAGCTCTACAAACTTTATCGATTGCTTTGAATGTTCTCTCACCCCACAAATCCAATCATTTGCAAAATCTTGCCATTTCTACCTGCACAACATGTCTCATTTATCCTTCTCTCTCCTCACATGACCACCAACCTAGTTTGGGCCACATTACCTCTTACCTGGACTACATTCCAATAGACTCCTAATTGGTGTCCCTTTCTTGAGTGAGTTCTCACTCCTATCCCTAACTGTCCAATATCTCCTCTATGGAGCTGCTATCATTACTATGCTAAATCAGAGTTCTGACCATTTTACTCCCTTACTCCAGTGGCTCCCTATTTCCCTTAGGATTAATCTAAACTCCTCTTTTTGGCTTATAAAACTCCTTACAATCTGATCCTGAACTCTTTTTCCAACCTTGCTTCAGACATTAATCCTTTACTTGCATCCTGCAGCCAAGCTATTCCTTGCAGTTTCTAACACAAAATACCCTACCTCCTAGTTCTTTGCCTTTGCACTACCTTTCTCCCGTACCTGAAATATACTCCTCAACTCTGTCTCTTAGAATCCTTGTGATCTTCCTCCTCTCAGCTCCTTGCCCGCTCAGAATAACCTTGTATTTTGAACAGATTTTGTGTATGTAAGTATATGTATGTATGTGTACGTAACACATGTATTTAAACATTTATATATACAAATGTCGTATCTAAATATATTTCATATATCAAACTATATTTTAGACATACATATGTGTATTTCTACATATCTGGCTGTGTACGTGTGCATACACACGTTTTCTCCCCACATAAAATGTCTGCTCCTTGTAGCAGGCAACAACTGTTTCATTTTTTCTTTGTACTCTCAGCAGGAACTTAATAAATGTTTGTTGATGGATTGATTTTTCATCACCTTTGGGTAATTTGTCAGTGTGGTTTCCAAACTACTAGATATACCCTGGATGACAGATACACACAGGACACACTTTGCTAGTTGCCCTTTGGGGATAGAAGGCTGGAAAAGCAAAATTCCATTCAATCCAATCAGATTCAATTGACCGGAGATTTTATTAAGTTGCCAAAGACAAAAATGAAACACCTAGAGGTACAGGAAAGGGGATGAAATATACCTGAGGAAGTAAATACAACCTCATTTCATGAGTGGTAGTGTGCTACTAATTTGGACCATTAGGAAAGGCTTTAGGAAGAAGGTAGCCCCAGAGCTGGGCTTTGAAGGGAGTCAGAGGCTTCATGCAGCAGGAGTTAGGAATGAAGACGTTTTAAACATGGGGAAACACTCAGGCACAAGCATGCAGGCAAGACAGGGTATACTGGCAAAAGAAACATCTTGGCAGGTCAGTTTTACCTGAATGAAAATTGTGTAAGGGGAGTAAAAAGAATGTAAAGAAACAATGGAGGGCCATCGACAGTTTTGTCATAGGGAGGTAACATAGTCAGATGTGTGTTTTATAAATATCAATTTGGCAGCAGCTATATGGAGGAAAGATTGGAGAGGGATGTGTTTGGAGAAAGGAAATCTATAAGGATGTTATAGTAACAGTTCACAGGAGGAGGAAAAGGGGGTTCTGAATTAGAGGCTGTATAAAGAAAAGGAGATAGATGTGAGAGATTTTGTAGGAAGTAGGGTCAGCTATTCTTGGAAACTGATTGGATTTTGAAGTTAAAGAGAAGGAAATAGTCAAGAACAAATCTAAGACTGTAAACCTGAGTGATGGGAAGGCTGATGCCATCAATAGAACAGGAACATGCACATGAAGGGAAGGGCACCTACAGAACAAGACACCTGTATATCCACAGTCTTTCATTGCTCCGAAGATTCTATTTTGTTTCTTTTCTCTCCCTTCTTGTATTTTACTATCTCTGGCACTGAAATTATGACTCACCTAAAGCTTCAAATACTAGGAAAGTTACCACTTTCTATGGGTTAAATATTTTGGTTAATTGCAACTGGTACCAAAAAGGAAGTACTATTACCATTCCTGGCACTTAAGGCATGTTTGCTTCCCTTTACATCCTGTGATTCAGCTCTTTGGCTTTCTCCATTTTACAGATAGCACCATACCTTCACACCTGGGCAGAGGGTGATCCCAGTTCCTATTAGTGCCATGCAGGCAGGTAAGCACTGGGTGGCCAATCAACTGATATCCTAGGAGGCATTCAAAGGTCACCGACTGTCCAACATTGTATCCAGCTCCTCTAACAATGCCATTGGCAAAGGGTTCTGGATCTGGGCACTCTTGGAGTTCATAGGCTGGAAATGAGAAAGCAGATTTGTTAAATTATTACTATTGGGCTTTATCTTTTAAATTTGCATTCCTATAAAAGCTAACCTATCTTCTTTTGAGACACTGGGCTTATTCCACTCTTTCCACAGAAGGATTTCACTAAACAATTTTTCAAGATAGGAAATGATCTCAGTGACTATCTAACCTACCCATATCTGAAAAATAATCTTCTACATAACATACTTATTTGAATATCCCAATGAAAGGAAAAGAACACTGCTTCTGGAAGACTAAAATTGTTAAAAGTTTTTGTTTTGTTTTTCCCCCTCACACCAATCCTAAATTTTCCTTTGCAATTTCTAGTCACGGTTTCCAGTTCTAATCTTTAGAATCAAGCAGAAAATGTCTAATACTTTTTTAGAACTTTCTATAGGACTCAGATACAGAGGCCCATCATAAATAGAAACTGAAGTTTTTTGGTTTGGAGATATTGGAAACCTATTAAGAAGAGTCCTGTTTTAGGCTGTTTTACGTGACCCAGGGTATGAAAAGAGAGATGAAACAGAAACCCTTTGAACTAACACTCTCTCACTCACTCTCTCTCTCTCTCTCTCTCTCTCTCTCTCTCTCTCTCTCTCTCTCTCTCTCTCGTGTAATACAAGAATTTTCTTTTTGGGTAAATAGTTCTACAGTCAAAACTTCTGCAGTTGCTAGGAATTTTTTTCCTGGTGCTTGGAATCTACCCATTTTGTCAATCACTTATGGAGAAAAGACTAACAAATGAATGGGGCTGATCCCTAATGTAGCTGATAGTAGGCTGCCTCAAGGGAAGGCCAACCCAGCTCTTGAATACTTTTCATTTCTCTTCTGGATTTCCCTTACCATCCTCACTAATAAACATCTGGGGTCAGTGCTTCTTCACTGGTGTACAATATTAGCAAGTTCATTTACCCAATTCCCTAGAATAAGATAAATGAATCATGACTTTCATATTATTATTCTTCACAACCATCCCATAATCATCAAAGCATGTACCTCAGTCAAAATCATACACACAGAACATATTAGCGACATGCTTTGTTAAGTTAACATTCGTGTTTCTTTTGGATTCATTTCCATTTATCCTTTAAAACATTCTGAATGCTCCCTCTTCTAGTAATCCCTCCTTGATTTCCTTAGTCAGTGATAATCTTTTCCCACCTCAAAACCAACAGATTGCTTACTGGTGTTTCTTTAATGTGCTTATCATATGCTATTTTATATTATACTTACATGTATCATTTGAAGGCAACAGAATTCTAATCAAATCAACTTTAACTTCCATTATGGCAGGGAATATGTATTTCTAAACTCTGTGCCTCCCCCAGCATCTAACATAATGCTCTGTACACAACAGGAACAAAATCAATATTTACTGAACTGAATATAACTGAACTAGAAGAACCAAGTGAGTGGAAGTTAAAGGGATACAGATTTTGGTTCAATATAAGTGGAAAATGTCCAAGCTCTTCAGATATGTAATATGCTATATCAAATAGTTAATGAGTTTAGAGGATTGTAGATTTAGAGCTCAGAGGTACGTACAGTCAAGGTCATCTAATCCAAATCTCTCATTTTAAAGATGAATAAACTAAGGCCTAAAAAGAAAAGGAACTTGCCCAAAGTCACATACATAGCAAATGGCAAATCTAGGACTTGAGCTCATGTCTTCTAACCCTAAATCAACATTTTTCCTCTGTAACACACTTTCTTCCAGGGAGTCATCGAGTAAAGAAGAGGTAATCATTGTTGGCATGTTATAGAGAGGATGATTATTTAACTTCCTATGATCGACATCTCCACTCCACATCAGTCACTCACAAAGATGGAGATACCCTAGATCTTGCCATCATCAGCAAATGTACCACCTCCACTTTGAAGAATTCCAGAATCTCCCCATTTGACAGTAATCTTTTCACCTCTCCCTGGGTTTCACCTTAAAAAAACTATTTTTGTAGGTCACAATGTGCCCTCTAATTTTTTAACCCCTCAATCTTCTCCCAGGCCATCTCCCCTGCACTAATCTCTTTTTTTCTTCCCATTTTGATGCCTTTGTGAAATAATTCACTCTTTATTGTCCTCATCTCTTGAATTTTTAATGCCTTATCATGTGGCCAACTATACATGGTCAAAACTCAACCACATATCATTCCTATCATTTATCACCTTCACTTTTATACACATGACACTGAAGGAAGATGGGGAAAAGCAAATATTCTGAGCCGACTAAAAATTTATGTTGCACACCAACTGTGCCCTTTCTGCTGTTAGGTAGTCCTCCTATGCCTCCCTTTATCTCTTTTCTTCACAAAAGTTTTTCCAAACCTTTTCATCCCTTCTCAAAAGTCCCATGGCTCCTCCTCCAACCACTCTCTTAGTTGAGCACTTTGCCAATATTCTACAGAAAAACTGAGGCCATTCACTGAGAACTCCTTCTTATTCCCTTTTCCCCCATTCCTATCATATTAGAAGCACTCTGCCACTATCTCTTCCTTCACCCCCAGTTTCACAAGATGAAGTGGCTCTCTACTCTTCTTGTTCTAATGATCCCATTCTATCCTGTCTTCAGCAGATTTTTCTCCTCTATTTCCACTCCTTCACATATTTTCAGTCTCTTTCTATTTATTGCCTCATTTACTATTGCCTACAAACATGGCTCATAACCTGAAAAAAACTCTCATTTGGTCCTTCCATTCCCCCTATCATCCTATTTCTCTTCTGTCCTCTCTAGCTAAATTCCTTAAAAAGGCCTTCTATAATGGACACTTCTCTGCTCTCATTCTCTACTTAATCCTTTGCAATCTGACTTTTGATCTTCTCATTCCACTGAAACTTCTCTCTCCAAAGAAATTAATGATCTCTTAGTGGCCAAATCAAATGGCCGTTTCTCAATTTTCATTCTCTTTTGCCTCTCTGCAACTTTTAACACTGTTGATCACTTTCTCCTGCTTGATATTCTCGTCTAAGTTTCTGAGACACTACTCTCTCCTGGCTTTCCTTTTACCTATCTGACAGGTCCTTCTCTGCTTCCTTTGCTATATTTTCCTATATGCCCTCTAAACCTTTTCTCCCTTTATATTACTCCATTTGATGATCCCATCAGCTCCCAAAGAGCCCATCTTTTTGCTTCCCAAATCAAACAAAATCATGCTCTCTGTCCTTCAGACGTGCACACTAGTAATCATCTTGGACTCCTTACTCTCACCCCATCCCCAAATTCAAGTATTGCCAAAGTCTGTCAATTTCACCTTTTCAACATCTCTTGAATATACCCATTCTCTTCTCTGATACTACCACCTCTCTAGTGAAGGTCCTCACCATCTCGTTTCTGAACTACTGCAGTAGTCTGGTAGGTCTGCTTGCCTTGAATCTCTCCCTACTCCAATCCACTAAGGTAACTTTCAGAAAGCTTGGGTCTGATTATGTCACCCTGTGTTACTCAATAAACTCTAGTTGTTCCCTATGGCCTCTAGGATCAAATACAGAATCCTCTGGCACTCAAAGCCTTTTATAAGCTAGGAGCCCTTCCCTCACCTTTCTAGTCTCCTTACACATTACTCCTCCTTATTCCCAACTTATTCTGTAACCAGTGACAATGGCCTCCTGGCTATTATATAAACAAGATACGTCATCTCTTGGCTCCAGGTAGTTTCTCTGGCTGTCTGCCATACTTTGAATGCTCTTCCTCCTTCCTTCTGACTACTGACCTCCTTAGCTTCCTTTAATTCACAACTAAAACCTCATCTTTCCTGAAAGCCTTCTTCATCCCCTCTTAATTCTAGCACCTTAGCTCTGTTAATTAATTTTTATTTCTACTGTATATAGTTTGTTCTCTATATATTTATTTGCATGTGATCTTTTTCACAAGACTATAAATTCCTGGAGAGGAGGAGGTGTCTTTTGCCTCTCTTTTTTTAAATCACCAGCACACAGCACAGCTCCTGGCACATAGCTGATGCATACTAAATGTTTACTGTTTAAATGGATTAGTTGATTTCTGAGGTATGTTTTAGCTCTGAGTACCTGTGTCTGCAATTTTATGTAGCCTTAAAACCATTTCCAAACAATAAGGAACTGGATAATCTCCACCTTAATCTTAAAGCTAGGGAAAGTAAGCTACAGCTCCATAATGTAATTCATCTTGTGACAGAGTACAAAGCCAAAAGAATATGGGAGAGGATGGGGAAGATTTGGGGAAAAATATTCCCTGGTTCCCTACCATCTGTCCTCTGGCTCTATGGCTTTGCCTTTGTGAGCAAAGCCACAGAGATGGCTTACCTTTGATTCTGTGACACATAGCTTTCTAGGGCTTCCTAAAAGTTCATTTGGCTATCCTAGGCAGGGAACTTGGCATCTATGATACATAATAATAGGGCAAACACAAAGCCCTGCCTTCCCTAACAGTCCCCTCAAAATGTTATTTTCTCTTCCAACAGGCCTGACATTTCTACCTTAAGGGTTTTTAATATGTCAACAATCTTTAAAATTTCTAGAGCACTTTATGTTTTCAAAACATTTTCACAGTTGTATTCCCTGAGACCCTCACAATAGTTCTCTGTTTGGAAGTCAGGGCAGGAGTCATTTACATTTTATAGATTTTAGAATTGGGGAGGTTAACTGACAAAGGCACACAGTAAGTAACAGAACTGGGAATAGAACCAAGTTCTTTTGATAATATATATATTTTTCTTTTTCTTCACAACTCTCTCCATCCTTTGTTTGTTGTTCTCCTCTTTTCTCTAAAATATACTAGAGTGTAGTATGTGGAGTGAAAAGAGGTAAATGGGACAAGAAAGGTCAAAGCAGAGGGTAATGGAGAAGAGAGGAAAGATTCATTTATTCTCATTTTACCTTGATATTCCAGCTTAAATCCTGGACGATTCTGAGAGTGGTCACTGTGAAAATAAACTGTTGTTTCATGGGATGTTGAGAGCAGAGAGCCTGGCAAATCATTTCCACTGAACTTTCCTATCACATGGCTAGTTTCATATGGACCATTCCGAATTTCAATGAAGTCATGGTTGGGCTCAGTGGAGAAGTTCAAGAATTGTATATGTGCTCCTAAGAAAAGGAATTGTCATTAGTAGATAAGTTCATAGGCTCTTTAGTCGTTATTCATCATCCTTCTCCAACCCACATAAATTCTGTTACCTTTTTCTGATAAAGCCAATGTCATGACTCAAAGTATCATACCAATTGATTTCTAGTCCAGGTACTCTCATTCTATAAGGGAACATCATTAACTAATTAGAGGTAGTAGGAAAAATATCTTTTGAAACTTTGTGATCAGACAAGGTGATAGAAAGGATCACAGAAGAAGGCCAATTTTGGTTACAAACAATTGAAAAACTTTTGCACAAAAATGAAGTTAAAACTAGAAGAAAAATTTAACTGGAAAAAAAAACCTTTGTATCAAGTTTCTCTGATAAAAGTGTCATAATTAGGGAACATAAAACAGATTTAAAGACAATGGAATGGAAGTCATTTCCTAATAGAGAAGGAAGGAAAATTTAAGTTCTTACTGTGTGGGAGACACTGTGCTAAGTATTTTACAAATATACAATTTGATTCTCACAACAACCCTACGAGGTAGGTGCAATTATCACTCCCATTTCACAGTTAAGGGAACTGAGGCAAAAAATTTTAAGTGACTTGCCCAGGATCACACATATATTAAGGGTCTGAGGTTGGATCTGAACTAAAAACTTCTTAACTTTAGACCCTATCTACCATATTATCTAGTTGCCTCTTATTAAATGATCAAATAATTTGGACAGGCAGTTTTTAAACAAAGAAATCCAGACTATCAAGGACCATATGAAGAAAATTTCTAAGTCACTAAAAACTAGAGAAATGCATATTAAGACAATTCTGAGTTTCTACCTCAGATCCCTTCTATTAGCATAGGTTTTCTTTTAATAAAAGAAAAATGACAAATGTTAAAGTGGTTTCAGAAAGATAAGTATACTGATGCATGGTTAGTAGAACTGTAAAATGGTCCAACCATTCTAGAAATAATCCCAAATTATGCCCCCATGGTCACAATATTACTATTAGGCCTATAATCCAATAAGAAAATGACATATATGTACAAAACTATTAAAACAGTTATTTTTGTTGTGACAAAGAACAGGAAATAAAGTGAGTTTCCATCAATTGGGAAAATGACTGAAAAAAACTGATATATAAATGTCATGTAATATTAAACTACAATTACAATAGGGACAATTTCAGAGAAACCAGAGAAAGTTTGTATGAATTGATGCTGAACAAAGTGAGCAGAAACAGGATAATAATTTATATGACAATAATAATTTTGTAAAGAAAAACAACTTTGAAAGACTTAAGGACTCTGATCAGTACAATGACAGACAAGACACAACTCTAGCAGACTTATGAAGAACCATGTCCATATCCAAATAGAGAGGTGATAGATTCAGGGTGAAGAATGAAGCACACAATTTTAGGCAGAGTAAATATGTAGATTTCAATTTGGTTAGCATACTTATTTGTTATAAAATTTTTGTTTTTCATTTTCACTGGGAGGCAGGATTCATGTAAGTCAGGAAAATTAGCAATAGGGTTACCAAAAAGAAAAGAAAAGAGAATCACTGATGCATTTTTTAAAATCAAGAAAATAGAACTGAAAGAAATTCAGAAAAATAGGCAGGACAGCTATGAAAATGTATGTTAAAGTTATTATAAACTTTTTTTGAATCTTTAACTTTTATCTATGAATGGATACTAAGTATCCGTTTAAAGGCAAAAGAGCAGAAAGGGCTAGCCAATGGAGGATAAATGATTTGCCCATGGTCACATGAGTAGGAAGTGTCTGAGAACAAATTTGAACCCAGGCCCTATCATCTTCAGGCCTCTTTTTTATCTATTGTGTCACCTATCTGTCCCCTTATACTTTTAAAAATCTGTATGTAATAGTTTCACACTTTCATATAAAATTCCTTTTTTTTACTTTTTATATGGAAATGTTTATTCTGGTGTTTATTAAATCCAAAAAAAAATTTAAAAAGAAAAAATAAAGTAACATATTGGATTTGTTATTTTTTAAAAGGTAGCTGTCATTAAAACAGATTTGCAATTTTCTATATTAGTGGTTTTTTCTATTCCACTTTAAATTCCAAAGTTAAGTTCAGATTTTTAAAAATATATAAATATATATATATATATATATATATATATATATATATATATATATAGTCCAAGATTACATTAGGTTTGTTTTTTTTTTACTGCCATTTGTAATGCTGATGGTAATGTCACTGCTAGGGGCCTTGGAGCCAGTAACTAGACCAGCAGGAGATTGAGTTGGATGTTATCAAGGTTGAGCAACCACAGCTGGGAATAAACTTGCTATAGGTATAAATTCAAACCCTGGAAGCTAAGAGCCCAGTGAATCTACACTGCTAGCTGTTAGGCTCCTTTAAGATGTCTGGTGGGCTGCCCCTCCCTGCTGAGGTAAGTGCCTCTTATTGGCTGAATGGCAGAACAGCAGGAAGTGGGGGCTGAACTTCCTGTCCCAGCAATGATGGTTTGGTTCAACCTCAAACTGGCCCAAACTGCTCAGTATTCTCTCCTCTTCCCTAAACTCCATAGCCTTGGGGGTATAGGAATAATCACAAGATTTACTAATTAAAGACTAAGGGATTTATTGAAACTGGGGAAGGAATAGTCAAGGTAAGAGGGTTTAAGTGTCACTAAGCTGTTGCTATGGTCCTAAGAAGGTCTTGGTAGGCCGAGGGCTGGCTGCCTTTTGCCAGAGCTAAACGGTCTCTGGTTAGAAATTAATTTGATCCTGTAGCTAATCAGTTGTAAAGGAAATAGATGTTGTTGGGTTGCTCTTGAAGAAGGTCCTAATAACTAGTCTAACCTATTTTCCTACCCACGATTCCATCACACTTTCAACATACTTTCAACACCCTTCACCACCCTCTCACCACCCGGGGCCCCAGGGGGAAGGTCAGGGATAAGTAGGTGATCAAAGTGAACTCAGGGGAAAAACAGAACCCAGAGTTGGATTTGCAGGAACTTTTATAGTCTCAGCCCAACTGTCAGTTGGCACCTGCCCCATGGTGCATGCCATTGGCAAGATTCCATTCAGGGTAACTGACAGCTTAGCCTAGGCCAATATTGCAATGCAAAAACCCCAGCATTACACACTAAACAATGATCCATATTGACCTTTTAGTTCATAAAAAAACCTTTTCAGTCAAAGCATTATCCAACTAGACCCCCTTCATGTTGTGAAGCTGATTTTTCTTAACTCAAGTGTAAAGCTTTAAAAATTTCCCTACTGAATATCACCTTATTAGATTCAGTCTAATATTCTAGCCTGTCAGGATCTTTTGGATACTGACTCTGTCACACAGTTTGTTAGCTTGTGTCAAGGGCAAACTTGATGAGCTTATCTTTTTCTAAGACACACATAAAAATGCTAAACAGTCCAAGGCCAGGCTCAGGCCCTGGCAGCACTCCACTGGAGACTTCCTGCCAAGGTGACATTGAACAATTAACTACCATAGCTTTTGATTCCAGACATCCAACCAGTTACAAATCTAACTAATAGTCCTATTCCCCAAGCCCACATCTCTCCATCTTTTCCTTATGAATAGTATGAGATACTTAACCTTCTGCTTTGCCTCAATCTGAGTAAATTTATCTACAGCATCCTGCTGATCTACCACTTTAACAACTTTGTTTAAAAAGGAAATGAGGTACTTTGGACATGGCTTGTTTTTTATGAGTCAATGCTGACTATTTAGGATCACTGCTTGCTTTTTCTAGATATTTGTTAACCATCTTAATGATACTTTCTATGTCTTCCCAGTGATAAGAAAGCAAATATCATATCTTCTTCCCTTTTTTCAAAAATCAAGACAGCAGTTGCTCTTCTCCAATCTTGTGATAGCTCTCCCATTCTTCCCATGACCCTTAAAGATCATCAACAATGGGCCCATCAATCACATCTAACAGTTCTTTCATAGTATCATAGATTTATAGCAAGAAGAGGGCTTACAGCAGTGGTGTCAAACTAAAATAGCAAATACGGCCACTAAACCATGTGTCAGGATTTCTGTGGTTGAAAGTTGACTTAGTTTTAAGATGTTAAAAATTATCTATGTTTAATTGTATTTTTCCTAAATATTTCCCATTACACATTTAATCTAGTTTGGGTTGCATTCAGTGATGTTACAGGTCACATCTGACTTGGGGGCTGCATATCTGACACCTCTGGCTTCGAGGATACCTAATCCAACTCTCATTTACAAAGAATGTTATTCATCAGGGATACAGGTGACATGAATGTTGTTCAAAGGTAATTACACACTCTCTTATTTTACAATTATTATCTTGGTTCTTTGGTCCTAATATCCTATTAGACAACTTTGTTCTATTATTACTATGATAACTGAGCAACTGTCTTCTATCTATTGTTCTTTGATCATTAGTGTTAACCCAATGAGCCTGCTACTTTATAGCTGAAAACAAAAAAACAAAAAACTCTTTTTTGGATGTCAGGTTTCTTAAATAGCCTCAGTTCATTCTGAGATTTAGCATGACTTACTTCTTGTGTTCATTGTTACCTAACTTTTCTTCTTTCTGTACATCACTTTTAAAAAAAGCTAAAATCAGTTGCTTAGCTCAACTCCCACAAAATCAAATTCTCATTGTATGCATATTAAAACTAACTCTTTACTTTGTTCCCTAACAAGGACAGTCATTATTATACTTAGTTATAGCTTTCTAGTAGCTGTGGCCAACAAACTCAGCCAATACAGTAACAAAGGGCAATACTGTTTAGAATTTATACTTACTTGTAAAATGTTGGTGAGGAGGATAGTGAAATTATGAGCAGTAATATCATATAAATATTGAAAAAATAGGAGGTGGAGGAAACCTATTTATGCAGAGCTAGGCAAGAGATCTTAATTCAGTATTCTAAACATTTGGGAAAAAATCATAGACTTTATAATCACCTTTAAAGTGATCCAAGAAAATATCAGTAACTATCTTATCTGCCTTTTCTCAGCTCTTTAAGAGCTTTTAAGCTTTTAAGATTATAATCTACATATGCATAAAGAGTATCCTTGATGAAAGCTTGGGAAGAAAATAGAAAAGCATTCCCAAATTATATTTTGGGATCTTTTTCCTGACATCAAACTTAAATTTGCTTCTGCCACTTTCACCCTATGTTACTACCTCTAATCTCAGAGGCCAAAGAGAATAAATTAAATGAATCACAATTTCTTATGAAAGTCTTTCAAAACTTCAAGACAGGGCAGCTGGGTAGCTCAGTGGATTGAGAGTCAGGCCTAGAGACCAGAGGTCCTAGGTTCAAATCCAGCCTCAGACACTTCCCAGCTGTGTGACCCTGGGCAAGTCACTTGACCCCCATTGCTCACCCTTACCACTCTTCCACCAAGGAGCCAATACACAGAAGTTAAGGGTTTAAAACAAACAAACAAAAAAAACTTCAAGACAATTATAATGCCTCCCTGAATTTTCTACTTTTCAGGCTAAATATCTCCAGTTCACGAGATCCTAAATTTAAAGTTAGAAAGAATCTTCAAAGTCATGGATTTCAACATCCTCACTTTACAAATAAGGCAAAGCCTAGAGAGGTTAAATCACTTCCAAGGATACTTCAACTGAATCTCTTCTATGATACAGAATCAAGATATTTTATATCTCAACTGCACTCCTCTGGATATTCGCCATCCAGATGATAAATGATTTACTTAATTTGTGTTGACCCAATATTTCAGATATGGAAAATGATAAGAATACAAAAGAACCATCAGCTTCCTTCAAGTGTACAGAAGAAAACATTTACACTCAGAGGACCTGAGCTTGAATCTCTATTCTGTGATTTTATTTATATCTATATGATCTTGAGAAAGTTACTCACCTCTCTAAGATTTAGTTACTTTATCTGTAAAATGAAAGGGTTGAGCTAGATGGTATCTAAGGTTCCTTCCAGATCTAAATGTGTGGTTCCATCATCTTTATTTCTGGAATCTATCTCTTTTAATGTAGTCTAAGATCATATTAGCTCTTCAGACTGCCTCATCATACTGTTGACTCATTGAGCTCTCAGGCCAATAAAATCCCTATATTGATGATAAAAGGGATTTCAGTCCATTCAGCTAAATGTCACCATAAGGTCACTCCTCTGACTAAATATTTTCAATGCATATAACAAAACTGTATTTTATTTCTTAAAAGACATAACAAAAATTTGTTTGTTGATCTCCTGACCATTAACACAAAGTCTCCTGGAAAAGATCAGCTAAAAGACTTAGTATTATTTAGCCCAATTCTCCATATGGTGAAGGAATGGAAAAATAACAAATAGAAGCATCACTATTACTTGGATTGTGACTTGGGCAACTTACAATGCTCATCCCCAGCTATTATAGGTAATAATCATAGTATACTTTCCTCAGAAAATGATTAAATATATAGACGTATGCTTTCCCATGTGAGTATAGTGATATATCTGAGTGCATGTATATGGTCTTATGTTCATGTGTTGTTCTCTCTGGGCATATGTTTTCTATCCTCTGTATATCCAGACATAACACAGTTCATGTGTATTGTTAGGAAGGAAATGACAGAGAGAGAAATGATGTTGCAGAAGTTGGTCTGGCTGCATGCTAGGAACTGACAACAGAGGATTCTGGAATCCGGAGAGAGGATATGAAGAGACACCAACCAACTGAAGGGACTTTTGCTTCCTGGTCCAATAGCTGAGAGGAGTGAAGGTGGCTGAGCTCTGCCGTTCCTGCTGTTATAACCTTTTAGACCTTCTGGGAAGTATCTTTCCTCACTCCAAGATATACATCTACGAAGATTCTTAAACAAGAAGCCTGTTTTAATCAAGATTCAGTACTGGTGTGGAGGATGAGGCCCAAGTTCAGGACCTGGCCCAGCTGGGTTGAACTCACGTCATCAAGAGTTCGTCCCTTGTCATCTTAGAGATTGTCTCATCTTGTGACACCAACAAGGAGGATTAATTAGAGTCAAGTATAGACAGGGAGGGCTTGGGAATCTTAGCCAGTGTCAGGAAAGGGCTTGGGGAGCTTCGAGAAAAACAAAGACTTTCCCATATGGGGGAAACATAGAGGGAGAGGTGAAGGAGACCTTTTAGATTTAGGGAACCCCTGTTCCTTAATCCTCTTTTCCTAATCCCTTTGTTTCATTATAAATAAATCCTTCTATCTGTTTCCCAACACTAATCACACCCTGGTCCCAGGAGGTAAGGACAATAGCCTTACTTTACTACAGTCACTGAGGGATCTCACATACCTCAGAATACAAACTATTTCAGTATAAATAGAAGAATAAAGATATAGAGATATGGCAATGGAGAGATACGCTGTATTTATAGATTCTTGGCTCTTTGTAAGGAGAATCATACATATCTATGTATTGTAGCCATGTGTGCATGTACTACCGTGTGTGCACTGGTGTACGCAGATGGCTTTACCTCTGAGAATACATCGTCACTACAGCACTACTCTAGAAACTCGCTATGGCATTAAGGTGACCTGGATGCTTAAGGGCTATGTCAGTGGACCTCTAAACATTCATAAAGCTGTGATGTCTTCAAGCACGGGCCAAGGGCCAGACACTATATTGCTATCTAAGCGCCAGACTATATAAGTCAGATTCACCAAAAGGAAAAGCGCAGGATGATGATCTTTTCAACTATAACAACTTTCCAAGACCATCTAAGTCACAGTAGGACTGCAATTTGTATCAGTAATGGAAATACCAACACTATTTAAGACACAGATTCAATTGAAGGACTGACGTGTGGACATACATCTCTATGGGTGCCGTATGTATAAATGTATGCCTGTATTCTCATCTATGTGTTTCACACATACATGCATACATGGCAATATGTATGTCTGCTTATAGATCCGTGTGTACTCTCTCCACTGTGTCTGAACAGGAAAGAATCTATGAATATACATGTCTGAAGGGATTTTCTTCTATGTTGAGACAGATACATATGTGTATCAAAGGAACAGTTGATCATTTTCATTGTGTTCTCTGAAGAAATATGTACTGATATCTTCCTCAGATGATGCATTGGTTAAGACATGGAAAAAAATTTGTTAGGCTTTAAAAGAAGGAAGTTTGCTAAAACTTTCCATGGCTAGGGTGTCAAGTCTACTGGATATAAGGGGCATTAGACTCCTGAGATACTAAGGGACACTGAAAACATGATTTAACATAAGGTTCATTTAAGGCAACAGGAGAGGGAACAGACTGAAGTCAGGAAACAGCGAATATAATGCTGCCTTATATTTATGGTTCATGTCCTGTTACTGATACATCTTTCAACATTAACTATAGCTATTGATTGATGAACATAGTTAAGGGTCAGGTTGAATTTGAAAAATGCACTGGGAAGAGCCAAGAATCAATTCTCAATCCAAAGAATAAGAATTCAATGGAGAGTTAGCTATGGTCAGAACTAGAAGAATGAAGGTAGACAAACATCTGAATTTTCAAAAAGAGGAAAATGGATCCTTTAAACTATAGGACAGGGAGCTTGATGCCAAATCCAGGCAGAATTCTAAAGGAAATTATTAAAGGGATGCTTTATGAGCCTTTAGGAAGGAGAAAGCCATACTAACTTAAAATTTCTCTATAATTTTTTTTGGACAAAATTACTAGACCAGTAGATAAGATGAGTGTTATACAAATAATAGACATGAATTTTAACAACGTAAATAGAATATAAATTGTGTGAGCAGTCATGGTTTCATTTTTGTTTTTGTATTCCATTAGCATAATGCATAGCATATAGAAGACATTTAACATTTCTTTGTCCATTGATTTTTTTGGTTGACCCAGTCAGGCACTGAAAGATCCTCTCATGCTGCATTTTTGAATGTGAAAAATTGTCAACTGGGAAAAAGTAGGCTTAGGTAGATTTGGAACTTGCCAACTGACCAGAATTATTATTTGATTAATGTTAGCCTAGGAGTAAAGTGCCCAAAGGGTCTGATTTTGTCTTTATTTTATTTGATTACTTTTGTTAGTCACTTGAATTAAAATATAGATAATATGCTTATCAAAATTTGTTATTGTTTAGTCATTTCAGCTATGTCAAACTCTTTGTGACCTCATTTGGAGTTTTCTTGGCAAAGACACTGGAGTGGTTTGCAATTTCCTTTTTCACTTCATTTACAAATAAGGAAAATGAGGCAAATGAGGTTAAGTAACTTGCCCAGGGTCACATAATTAGCGTCTGAGAATAAATCTGAATTCATGAAGATGAATTTTCCTGACTCCAGATCCACACCTATCTGCCTAGCTGCCTCAAATTATTTTATTATCAAATTTATTATTTATTATTAAATTTATCAAATTTATTATTTATTATTAAATTTATCATAAAATTTCTAATAACTAAAGTTGAAAAGATTAGCTAACATGCTGGATGGCAGAATCATGATCAAAAAGGATTTCAAGATATTAGAATCTAATCTTATTTTTTAGCATTATTAGAACCTAATCTAATAAAAGTCAATTTTGTACAGGCCCATATTGGTGAAGACGTGGTACATATGCCCTGGTGGCATGGAGAAGGCTACTCCATTCCTCCTCTCCACCATGTCTGAGGATGTTTTTTGCTTGCCCTGCCCCTCTGCCCAGAAGATCAATGCGAGCACTAGCTCCTTCCACTCTCTGGGGTAATGTGAGGGCTCACAAGTAGCTTGAAAGTGCAGTTTGGACACATAATCTTTAAAAGGTTTGTCAATGCTGGTATAAGCTATGGAAGATTTGGCTAGATAGCAGTACATGAGAAGAATCTGAAGGTTTTACTGGAAAGCAAGTTTAATATAAGTCAATCACATGAAAAAGGTGTAATATAGCACATTAGGCAGATCCTTTGTGGCAAACTTATGGAAGGGTATGGATAAGAATAGCACAGAATGGGCCAACATGGCTAGATTATGATCTGTATCACTTGAAGGATCATCTGCATTAATGAAATGCTGACCTATATGAGAAATAATGGTAACTGACACCTACAAAGTATTTTATAGTCTGAAAGATTCTTTATATGTATTTTTCTGTTTGAGCTTTAAAACAAGACTGTAAAATAGATACTTCAGGTATTATTATTCTACTTTTACAGAAGACACTGAAGCTTAGGGAAGTTAAATGACTTACCCATAGTCATACATCCGACAAGGTTCCACAGATAACATCTGAAACTAGGGCTCTCCTAATTCTAAGACAAGACTATTTGTACTATGCACACTCTCAAAATTATTCCATGTCATCCAGATTGATTTTGAGGTCTTAAATGGAAATGGAAATGAAAATATCCAAGAAGGCTATTGCAGACACAGGACTGGAGTTCAGACAAGAGACTATGGGTAGATATACAGACATGGGAATCATTCGTGTAGAGATGAAGATTGTCTCCATAAGAAAAGATAGGATTCCCAACAGAAAATGTACAGAGTGAGAAAGGGGATCAGGTTAAAGTCTTGGGGGAAACTTACTTATAAGGAAGGGGAAGATGATGACTCCACAAAGAAGACTGAGGAAGACCAGCAAGAAAGGCAGAAGCAGAACCAGGATGGTTCTTTTAGATGAAAGAGTAAGTATCCAAAAGGAAGGAACAATCAACAGGTAGGGATTTCAGAAAGATTAATGAGAAGGAACATTGGAAATAGCTTCAGGATTAAGCAACTGAGAGATCACTGGTAAGCTTTCAGATGTTTAAAAACAAGTGTGATATGCAGAAGAGTGATAGAATGCATAGTGTTCTAGACTTCAAATCAAGAACATCTGTGTTCAGATCCTGCTTCTGATGCTCTTTAGATATAGAACTATAGAAAAGTACTTAAAATTCCCTAATCCTAGATTTCTCCATCTGTGAATAGTGATAATAATACCTGTAGAACCTGCTTTACAATTTGCCATGAGGCTCAAATGGGATGATGTTTTAAAATGCTATGTGGAGTAAAACTGTTATATGAGTCAGCTGTTACTACTGTATATGATGTAAAATTATATAGAATGTGAGAGCTCTAAGGAACGCGAGAGAACTAATTCAACTCTATCAAATTATAATTGAAAGAAAGTAACTTGTCCAAGAATCCAAGCCTCTTGACTCTCAATACAGAGTTTTCTACTTTAAAATTTTTTGTTTGTTCTAAATTTAAATACCCCTAAAATAATGTTTTCATATACAAAGCAGAATACAAAAAGAGGATTATATGTGAAATCATAGATCTCTATTTCATGAAAAGTATATTATATTACATATACAAATATGTCTCTCTCTCTGTCTCTTCCTGTCTCTCCACTTTACATTACTTTCAAAACTGTCTGTCTTGCCTTTGTTTCCTTCTGAACTTCTTTTGGTTCTCTTCTGTGCATTAAAAGAAAAAATATTTCAATGGTCTTTTGTGGGGAATGAGAGCCAATCAATTACCAAGCCTTCCCTTGCTTCCTCCCTTTCCTCACAATTAACTCAAAGATAAAAAAAAACACTAATAATCAAGAAAAACAACTCTATACAGGAACCATGTACCTTGTGTCTATCACTACTATTGGGAGGTGGGTAACATGCTTGTCTAAAGTACTCTGGAGACAAGGTTAATCGCTGCTTTCATCAGAGTTCTTAAGTTTCTCAAAGTTGTTTTTCTTTACAATATCATTATCTATTTACAAATTGTTTTTCTGGTTCTGCTCATTTCACTTTCTTTCAATCCATCCTGCCCAGAATTCTTTGAAATTATCTCTTTCATCATTTCTTACAGTGTAACAACATTCCATTCCATTCATATGCCTCATTTGGTTCGATTGGTCCTCAATTTTCTGAAAGACAATCTAAAGCATTTACATATATTCTAATCCCCCTCCATCCCCCTTTTAAATTTCCCCTTTAGTTTCCAGAAGCTTGTTTTGCTTGTGATTACTCCCTACCCAAATCATCCTGTCTCTTAACTTCACCCCCATTGTTATATATTTCTCTGCTGAGTTAATTTATATACCAAACTCTTTGAGTGCTTGTATGTTCAATCTTCCTTTGTCCTTTTCAGATAAATGCAAGATTCATATGATAGTGTTCTCTCCACTCTTTTCCTCCTTTCTATTCTCATGCTCCTCAATTATGAGAAATACCAAGGTCTAAACTCTTCTCCCTTTTATGTTGTTCTCTTTCTCCTCTTTAAGCCCTCAAAATAGAACCAAAATTGCAACACCCAAGCTTCTTTTTTTCTTATTTATTTCCTTCAAAATCCTTTGAAAATATTCTAGTCCTGAAGGGATACTTGTTTCTTCTTCCCTTTGCTATAACTATAATTAAGCTGATAATATATTGATAATAGTTATTGATGGACAGGTGATAATAAAAAGCTGTTATTGATCAGCTAAAGCTGTTAAGGGATAAACCATTTGCAGGTGGTGGATGGAAGGTCTGAAGCAGTTTAATACAACCTCTATTTATTTTCTTCTATAGGAAGAGGTAGGGAGAAGAAATAGCAGAGTACAAACTAGTAGTTAAGAACAGGATAGGAAATCTCTTAACCTAATACTAAAATCTCTAAATAACTCCCCCAAAACTAACTTCTTTCTGTGCAGCTTCTTCATGCCTGCAAGCAGGCCTCCTTAAACTATTCTCACTATCTTAAATAATATTTCTGTATCTAACTAAGCCTATATAAATTTATAGTGAACTCTAAGTAATTCTATCAACTGTCAGTTGAATGCAGCCTGTCACACACAGACACAGGCAGTTCTGCAGCTCCCTTCAAAGTGCTGTGGAGAAGAGGCCTCAGAGTCAGACCTATCTCCCTCAGAGTACTGAGAAGGAAAACCCCTCAATAACTAAACTCTTAACTAGAAGTAGTAAGTTTTTCCTTCTTCAACCTCCTTAAATCTGTTCTTCTCAACTCCCAACTGCCACTAGCCACTGTCAGAGAGACCTTTTGACAGAGAGCCCAAACAGCCACTCCTGTTCTCTGAGACTGCCAGAGAAAATTGAGCCCAGAGCCAACTCACTTCTCTCTTTTTATGATAGGCCTTTCTTAAAGTGTTGGAGGGCTATTGAGAAGACTTCTGCTCTTAAAGAGTGCGAGTGATATTATTAAACTTCCTCTAACCTAGAAACTCTGCTCCTAAGGAGAAAGAGTGAGCATTTAATAAATTCCTTATAACACCTTATTAGAATGTTAGCATTTCATCATCATATAGCTCCTTTTAACTACTTAAATTTCCTTTTCTAGGTTTTTCTGGACTCATGTTTATATTTCAAAGTTCCTATACTTCTATTTTTTTCCCACTGGAAATGCTTAAAAGTCTTCTATTTTGTTAAAGATCCATTTTTCCTCAGAGAATTATACTCAGCTTTTCAGGATAAGTTATTCTTGATTGTAAGCTTGTATCTTTTATCTTTTCAAATAGTGTATTCAAATCTTTTCTTGTGCTTTAGTAGAAGTTGTCTTCTACTGTATGATTCTGGTAGTAGTTCCTTAACAACCTGAACTAATTCTTTCTGAAAGCTTGCAACATTTTTTCTTTAAAGTAGAAGTTCTACAGGGCAGCTGGGTGGCTCAGTGGATTGAGAGCCAGACCTAGAGACGAGAGGTCCTAGGTTCAAATCTGACCTCAGACACTTCTTAGCTGTGTGATCCTGGGCAAGTCACCTAACCCCCATTGCCTAGGCCTTACCACTCTTCTGCCTTGGAACCAATACACAGTATTGGCTCCAAGACAGAAGGTAAGGGTTTTAGGAAGAAAAAAAATAAAGTAGGAGTTCTAAATTTTTGCTGTAACATTCCTGGGATTTTTCCATTAAGGGTTCCTTTCAAAGGAGGTGATTTGTGGATTCTCTCTTTGCTTTCTGGTTCTCATAGATCTGGGAAATTTTCATTCAAGATTTCCTGAAATATAGTGATCAAGAATTTTTAATCACAGTTAAAAAAATATTCCAGTGATTTTTAAATGATCTCTCCTGCTTTCTTGCTTTCCAGGACACTTGTTTTTGGCATGAGATATCTTACATTTCCTTCTATTCGTTTGGTCTCTTGATTTTGTTTTAACATAATAATAATAATGTGTATGTATACATATGTATTGCTGTCTCATAGTCACAGATTTCTTTTTGATCTAGTTTACAGAGACTATATTTCTTTTCTTTTTTTTTTTTAATTTTAAACCCTTAACTTCTGTGTATTGACTTATAGGTGGAAGATTGGTAAGGGTAGGCAATGGGGGTCAAGTGACTTGCCCAGGGTCACACAGCTGGGAAGTGTCTGAGGCCGGATTTGAACCTAGGACCTCCTGTCTCTAGGCCTGGCTCTCAATCCACTGAGCTACCCAGCTGCCCCCTAGAGACTATATTTATTGCATAATTTTATAACTTTCTTTTTCTAAACTACTTATTCTCCTTCAAGTTTTTTCCTCAAAGTTTTTATTTAATTTTTTCCCTTCTTTCTTTCTTCTTTAGGTGCTTCTTATGAAAAATCCATTGTTTCTTTGAGTTTCCAGTTGCAATGCTTATGGAGTTAAATCCATAATAATTTTTGATTTGGCACAGTGGTATGATAATGTTCTCATCCCTCCAACTTTGGTTCCTACATTAGGACTTTGAGCAAAGACCACACTCCACTTCCAACAAACTTTTAGATGAGGTGGTTGACCTTGCTTTGTTTTGCACAGAATACCTGGAGTTCTTGTAATAACTTCCACCTCCCAGGCTTAGATCCTCTGGATCCATGAAATGCATAGTGCTATGTATCCATAGAGCCCTGTGATATCTCAGACTAGAGTGTTAGAGACCTCAGAGTCTCTGGTCTTGGGCTGTCCTGATGTGAATACTGGTCAGTACCATGGTCATCATGGCCTACTGCTGTTCCCCAGGGTTTAAGATGCTCAACTTGGGGATTTCTCGGGAAGCTTGTCACTTTTGCTTCCTGTGGACACAAGAGCCTTGTAGACTTTGTGCATCCAGACTTTGATTAAGGGATCCATTTCCTATTATCTGTGAGCTTCCGATTATTCACTTTTTTGAAATTCTGGGGTAGAAGATGTCATTTGTTGAAGATTTCTCATTGATCTATTTCTTGACCATTACTTGGTTTGATGCAAACTTCAAGATTTTGGTGGAATAGGTAGTGGGGAGCTGGGCAGCCTATCTCCAGTTTATAGGAAACCCCTGATGTTGGCAACATGTCCCAGAGTTCTTTCTATTATTCCACATTACCTCTCTTAGCCCTCTGCTAACTCTAATTTTCTAAGACTTTGACTTATGCTTCTTTCCTCCCAAGCAAGTATGTGGGCAGCCCTATTTACAGAGCAGAAAGTACAGTTTACCTATGTCAGGGACTTGAAAGGTCAGCCAGGAATAAACTGCTTTTCATCTCCCATATTAGATGAGGGCAGCCTGATTGCAAAAACTGATACTGTTGCTGCAAGAACAATTCCTAGAGTGACACACCTAAAAGATTTCCTCAAGGGCAAGCCTGGGAAGAACAGATGCAAAGAGTGAGAGAGTACAAGGGTATGAGAGTACTCATAAAGATGAAATTGTACATTTTATTGTAGTCATCTACTTTGATGAAAATTAGACAACATACCCTAGAGTGTATTAGAGATTCAAGTGTTTCTATTAGCCATTTTTTATATTATTCTGTCATTGCTATTTCTATTTGCCTTAATGCTATACACACAAAATATAAGCTCTGTTACTGGCATGTTTACTTGTTTAAGAGGTGACAGAATTCCAAAATTCTCTTGAGTCTTAGATAAAATGATCATAGTCATAGGTCACAAGGGTCCAAACAAAGTTCAGACTCCTCAGAATGGTATTTGAGTTTCTCTAAAGTCAGTGTCTACCTACCTTTATATATCACTATTACATTTTACATACCCCATGTCAACTCCTCCAGGAAGCTTTCCCTGATCTCAATAGCAGAGAATGATTTCTCCCTCCTCACAAGTCTCAATGAACTTTAACTCTTTTTATTAATGCACCTGCTACATTTTATCTACTGTTATGATTTGTGTACATCTTGAGAGTAAGATGCCATGCCTTAATTATCTATGTATCCCTTACATTGTCCAGCAGAGTAAATGTCTGTTGAGTCCCTCTTGATTTAATAAACTCTCTATAATAGCTAACAGTTTCGCCTCATATTGAGAGAACCAGATAGTTCTTGTTCCCAAGATAAGCTAAATGTCACTGACCTGACGAAAGAAAAGAAGTCTGAGCACCATCTAGTGGTATAAATGGCTGCCAGCAAGCTGTTCGGCTGCCATCCTGCCTTATATAAACAAATAAACTCTTCAAATAAAATACTAAAAGAACAGCCCAAAAGCACCTCAATGAAATCCTCTGTGACTGAAGATTCTGTCACCACATTTGCTTCTCACACAGGGTTTGATGAAACGAATTTCTCTTTATGTTACAAGAAGCTGGCATATCTATACATATTCTCAACCAAGTACAACCATCCCAAAATAAAATTCTTTACAGGATGAACTGAAAGACCTGGGTCTGCTAGTTCTTCAGAATGAGAGGATAATTTTTTTTCATTGTCCTTGTTGAAATTCTTTTGTACAAGGTTTTTATTTAAATTTAATATCCCTCTTTCCCTGTCTCTTTAAGTTTGTGGCAATATGTTTGTCATTTCTTTTGATTGCGTGACCCTACAGAGTATAGTCCTATATAAAATGCTGCCTACTACTGAAAGAAATCCATATGGATAAAGTCAAGTTGGACAATATAATGAAGAGAGGATCAGAATACTGGACCTGAATTTAAATCCTAAATTTAAATCCAAGAGACCTTAAATTTAAATGATCATATAGCAAGTCACTGAAACATTGCTTTGAGAGCCTTTGTTTTCTCATATTGCATGGATTATTTTAAATATGGAAGTTTTGCTCTATTTTATTATAATTACAGCTTCAAAGAAAAAAAATTCTCAAATAACTTGGTTGCAATGGTTTGCTTTTTTTTATTACTGTTGAGTACTGTAGAATTTGAAAGAAATTTATCTTAAGATTAGTGGGTGTTATATACGGGTTTGACTACACTACTGTTCCTGTAATATCAATAAAAATTGCTTAGGCACCTACTATGCACATAATTCTTTACTTTGTGTCTAAGATACAACAATAGTTCTAACACTGGCTGTGCTTTTAAGATTCTTAAAATATAGAGGCGACAGAAAGGAGGGAAGATGAATACAAAAGTGACTATTGCACAATGAGAGATATAAGAGCAAAGGATAGGTGTGGGCAATGAGTTATGAACATTTTTAAGAGGCAGAGATACATTTCATATATTTTTGGTGGGGTCCCTTAAATTAGGCCTTAAAGAAAAAGGACTTTGACAGGTAGATATAAG
This sequence comes from Gracilinanus agilis, assembly GCF_016433145.1. NCBI lineage: Eukaryota > Metazoa > Chordata > Mammalia > Didelphimorphia > Didelphidae > Gracilinanus > Gracilinanus agilis. The sequence goes on along the minus strand of NC_058132.1, from coordinate 85,032,011 downwards.
TGAGATTGTGTGTTCTGGGCAAAGGAGATGGCTTGTCTGTATGTAGACGCAGGAGAAAAGAGGGTGACAATGAGGAACCATTATCTGCTTTGGGTAGAACACAGAGTGCATTAAAGGATAATGATGGGAGAATTAAAAAAAAAAATGAAAAAAACTACTCAGGTGCTCAGGTGGAAGGCCTTAATGCTAGGCCAAGTAATCTATGTTAAATCTTATTACAAAAGGGTTAAAATCTATAAATTATTAAGATAATTTTGGCAGCTATATAAAATAAAGGTTCAATTAGACAAGGTAGAAATTTGATTCAGGGAGACCAATTAGGAGGCTATTGCAATAGTTCAAATGACATATGATGAAGGCCTGAACCAGAGTGGTGGAAGTAGGAATAGAATGGGAGAAACTCATTTGAGCAAAATTGTAATGAAAATCTGTAATATTCTTTGTGGGGGAAAGATTGTCCTATCAATCACTCTGAAGAAGTGGGAAGACTTAAGGCAGTCTGGTTATATCAGGCGGGGTCTTATTAATGGAATAGTGTCATGGCTAATAGAAGTTCTAACCTTGTAATTTGATAAGGGAAACCAATAGCAGCATGAGGCTTTAGGAAATATAGAAATGTGTGGGGACTAATTAGCAGGGCAGCTGCATGAAGGCCTCTCTTCTAGAGGCAAGATGTCACCTCTATGCGGTGGCAGCTATTTTAGTCCAGGAAGCCAAAACATGGTGCTGGTTTGTAAGTTCAGACTAAAGAGAACTGAAGGATAAAGATCCTGGCTCTACAAATCTGATATTTTTTATTTGAAATTCAATGTCTGATGCTTTTTTCTCTTTTCTCTGAATTGCTAATAAAAACCTTTTTGAAAATCCTTTTTCCTTCTGTTGGGTAGGTTCAGAAAAAGTGGGGAGCTCCCAGGTAGTACAGTGGACAAAATGCAAGCCTAGAATCAGGAAAACTCATCTTTGTGAATTCAAATCTAGTTTCAGACACTTAACTGGCTGTGTGACTCTGGGCAAGTCACTTAATCCTCTTTACCTCAGTTTCCTCATATGTAAAATGTGTTGGAGAAGGAAATGACAAACCATTCCAGTACCTCTGCCAAGAAAACCCCAAATGGGATCACAAAGAATTAGAAACAACTGAAACAACTAAACTGCAATAACAAAGTGAAACACTAGGAATGAACTGGTTCTAGGTGGCAGGGAGAAGAGGGCTATATTTCCCTATAGTTCTAAGAGAGACATGATAGTAGAGTGAAAATAGTACTGGGTCTAGAGAAGGAGATAACTATATTCCAATCCAGCCTCTAACACTGACACGGTATGTCATAAGTCTTTAATTTCTCATTTGTAAAACAAGAGTAATAACACATATATATTTATGCCTCATAAGGTTTTGGTGAAGATCAAATGACAGGATTCACATACAGTGTTTTGTGAATCTCTTATGCTTTTTCTATATTTCAGCAATTATTATTGTTTAGAGGTTCAAAAGTTAGTGTTAATAGTCACAGAAAGTACAAGCTGCACAGAGGATTTCCAAGTTTCCAATATCCAAACTTCTGCTTTGAGTAGCATTACCTTCTAAATTGGAAGCAGGGGAAAGGGGAGTAAAAGAAGCTGAAATCGTTTCCATTTGAACTTTTACAAGGTTTTTGGATTTTGGTTTCCTAAAAAAATCATTCTCATATCAGAAGCATTCAAACAAAAGCTTACACTTTTTAATGAAGTGTTTATTTGATCTCAAAATTTATAATATATTTATATTTGTTCAGTATGACCCAGATCCTGAGCAAGAAGGAAGGCCAAAGAAGAGAGATCATACTGGGAACTCTCCAGAAACATTTTAAAGGTGAGGAGTCAGGAGATTATCCAAACAATCTGATTCATCTACATCACATCCGAGACATTCTAAACCTAGCTCTCTGTATTCTAATATCAGGGTGGGGGCCGAAGTAGAGCCATTGTATCAGTTATCCAACTGGTAGAGAACTATGCCAAAATTCTGAACCTGGGGGTCCCTCCTCCATTTTACCCAAATACACAAATTATTCTATGTTACTACCTGACATATATATATATATATATTAGACTTTTGAAACCAAACCAAAGCAGCTTTTGGACAATCCTTGCTGTAAAGTCACTCCAGCAGGGTGAATAGCTAAGAGCAAACTATAACTTGATAACTGTCTCTTCCATCTAGTTCTTAGGATCATGAAAGGAGTTGGGGCCTTTTCTCATTTTTCATTTTCCCACATCTCCTGTCTTCTGAGGGTGAGGTGTGAAGTGATTACAAGCCACTCAGTCTCTGCCAGCAGTGTGAAGGAAGTGACAAGTAAACCTTTTGGGGTTTAGAATCTATGGTTTAATTTGATTTTACACACTGTTCAAGATCCCATGCATTATTAATGGAAATAATCAAATTGGTTTCCTCGAAAACACACCTTCTTATTCCTATCTCTATATCTCTGTTCATACCATTCCCCATCCGTAAATGCTTTACCCACTCCCTTCCACCCTAATTGAGCTCACATGAAGTCTATACCAGCTCACAGAGCTTCTCTCTCCTCTGACTTCCTATAGCAAATATTATCCGTGCATTTATCACATATCATCTCTTATTTTCTGTTTCATATGTATTAGGCATATCGTCTCCCACATTAGAATACAAGTTCCTTGATAAAAGGGACTGTTTTCCCTTTACTTAGTAAGTGTTTAATACTTGTTGATGGATTGATATTGCTATCTCCCAGGAGACTCTTTTTCCTGTTTCCCACAATGTTCAGCACAGGGTTGGAAAAAATAGTAAGCTGCCATTTAAGACTTGTTAAAGAATATTGTGCCTACCAAAGCCTGAATTTTGTTATTATTCCTAATCTGATTCTTGTGTCTTCAGACCCTTAATTTTTCTGCTTGGGAATGTTGGTTGAATTTACTGAAGTTCCTGGACTAGAAGGAATTATCCTTTTCACAGAGATTCTAACATGCAGCATCTGGAACCCATTACTAAACTATGAATTCTATAAGAGCTGGAGCTATGTCTTCTCTAAACTATTTTAGTTCTCCTTGTAGAAAGATCAGTGATTTTCAATAGTCCCTTAAAAACATTTATTAAATTCATTTTAGGAGCCAAAACTCTTCTCTTTGCTTTACTTCTTCCCCTCGTACCTTTTAAAATAAGCTTTAGCCACCAAAGGGAGCCATTGCTCTGCTTCAGCACAAGTTGTAAATTAATTGTCTATTTTCCTTCTATTGGCCAAAGGTATATATCTAGTTAGAAAGTATGATCCTTTCTTGGTGAATGATACCTGTTTTACATAGTGCTCAAGCACTGGATTTTTCCATATAAGACAATACTGAATATTATACCATCACAAATTGAGGCTTGGTTCATCTCAAATAGATAAACTGCATTATAAACATATCTCTACATTATTTTAGATTCCAAGTCTCTTGATTTTAGGACTTTTCTCAATCATCACAACTATTGCCATCACTCCTTGGATTTCTTATAGCATTTTGGCTTTTTTAAAAACACATTCATCAATATTCTTTAATTTTATCCTGACAACAATTTTTCATGAGGAGGATGGAATAAAGCTTATTCTATCACTTAACATATTAGCAAACATGCTTAAGAGACTTGCCTAAAGTCACAGAATGACATATGCAGGTTTCTTAGTACCATATCCAGAGCCCTGAACATAAGAATACATGGATATTCCTTTGGGGTCATAAGACTTACCAAACCCCACAGGTAGTGTTATCCTCCAGGAGCAATCCATGTTGCTGGGGTAATTTCCTGGAAATCCAGGGCTCAGAATGACACCTTCCATCTCTTCAACAGTTCCCCCACATTGAGCTGTGAAAACAGAAAAGTGTTAGTGGGAACTGGTAACACTATCTAATCATAAGTAGTTTTAATATAGACAAGTACTGAATAACTCTGCTAAGGAAGAAAGTATAAATGCCAATGTAGGGGGATCAGTAGAATTGCCTATGCAGCACTCTGATATTAAAGCAGCTATCCTGTCCCTAAAATTTTAAATTTGACATCTTTCAAGAAACCTCAGATTAATCAAAAAAGAACCAGTAAAAACCCTGCCTCTTTCTTCAGTTTAGAACATGAAATTCCCATCAATACTGCCTCTGACTCCACTGCTCAAGTATTGCAGCTAAATGACCTTGATGTAAAACCTATGTCATATATGCATAAAAACATATTTATGTTAATATTTCCATTTCAGCCATTGTTCCTTGAAGTCAAATCTTGTATTTTAAAATTATGCACATGGCTCAAGGTATATGAATAGGTAGGTTTTTTTTAAGAAAGAAATTAAAATGAAGAATAGTCCTATGAAGAAAATACTCCAAATCACCAATAATTAGAGAAATGCAAATTAAAATAACTCTGAGGCTACATCTCACACTCAGATTATCAAAGTTTATAAGAAAGGAAAGTTATGAATATTGGTAGGGCTTAAAGAAAAAAGGCATAGTCATAGCTGCTTGGTGGAGCCATGAATAGGTCCGTTCATTCTGTTCTATTATTGTTACTGAATAATTTGTTCCTATTCTGTTCATATCAAAGAAGCAATTTATTCAGTAATGACAACAGTATAAAGAAAACTTTGAAAAATTTAATATTGCTCAATGTGGCAATCAACTATGATTCTAGAAGATAGATGATGACCAAAGAGGAAACTTGTTTTGCTTGATGTCGCATATTTATTACTGAGATTAAATTTACCCTGCCCATCTTTAGATTTAATCACCCAAGGTGAAAATATCCCCACTTAACTCACAAGTTGGGTGGTCTATAATCCACGCATGTTAGGATAAGCAACAAATCAGAATTTACTGTCTCCTGGGCAGTCCTAAGAAAAGCGTCTGTTGTGATTGGACACCCAAACTAAGAGGAAGGCACAGAAAGTGACGCAAAAGAGGCTCCTTTAAAAAGAGAGAGTTGAGTGGGCCAGAGGCTTCTGGTTCTTGCTTGGACATGGAGGAACACTGGATCTGGGACCCTGAGATCTTGGTGAGACTGCTCTTAAATCTCTTTCTTAGAACCACACATGGTGTGTGGAGAAAGCTGACTCCTTTAACCTCCCAGGAGGTACTAGCCTCCAGGAGGCTTCCTTTATTGGGAAAAACTGTTGTGGCTAAAACCCTTATTAATTGACTTTTAGGCTCTGGCTGGGCCTCTGGAGTCCTGCCAGAGTAAAGCCAAGACTTAAATATAAATCTCTTATTTGACCCTCTTCTCATCTCTCTACTTCTACTCTCTCCTATATTTTGTAAATAAACTTCCATAAAAGTCATTTTAACTTGAGGTTATTCTTAATTGGGGATTGATAATTGTTCAATTGCTTGGCAGCCAACCTTTTAATACTTCAACCAAAAAAAAAAACCCTTTTCATCCCTTACATTATAAGGGTTCTAGATTTCTTTCCTTTTATAATGTGCAAGAGGAAATAAGAGGAAGAGAAAATATTTTTATTGAAAAATTATATAAAATTAGGTATTTAGCAAGGTTCTTAGTAACAAACATTTCTTGATTATCTATAGTATATATCTCCAATTATGCCTGGGATCATAATGAGCTATAAACTTAAGATACTAATATTATTGAGAAAAAGTGAAATGTGGTCAAACAATTATTTTTGAAATTCTCACTCTATTATATTTATACTTCAAAAAGTCTATTATTTAATCACTGTTAAGTGCATGTTCTCTTCACCAACACACCTGGGTCTAAATAGATAATTTATCTCCATGAATTTGGAGTTAAGAAGACCTGAGTTCCAAATTTGCCCTCAGACACTTCCTAGTTGTGTGACCGTAGGGGAGATTCTTAATTTTTCTAAATTCTCAGTTTCCTCGTTTATAAAATGGAGATAACAAGAGCACTTACCTCACACAATTGTTTTGAGGATCAAACAACATGTACATCATTTTTCAAATCTTAAAGCACTCTATAAATGCTATTATGGGAACATACAGAGAGGTAGGTAGAGGTAGGTACATAGATATATACATATGTGTGCGTATGTTTTCCCATTATGCTTTCTTCACTTTTTATCTGCACATGTAAATCTTCCCAGGTTTTTCTGAAACCATCCTCTCATGTCTTAAAACACAAAAGAATTCCATCATAATCATATACCACAATTTATTTAGCCATCCCTACCTGATGAGCATCCTTTCAGTTTCCAATTATTTACTCCCACAAAAAGAGGTAATTTCAATCTTTTTATACCCAAGTTCTCTTCCTTTTTTAAAATCTCTTTAAGGTACACACTATGGGAAAATTTTATTTCATTGTTTGAACTTTGTATGTCTGAGAAACCAGACCTATTGCTTAGAAACCAGATTTATTTAATATTTAACTTAGGACCTATATTACATTGACTAGAAATCCAGTCAGATGCAAAATTTAGTGTTAAATATTCTCCCACTATGTATCTCAAGCAACCCAAGTATCTTATCTAGAAACTACTTCTGTGCTAGGCAATCAACTACCATTTCCTTGTTCTTTCATTTGAATTCTATATAAAGTGCAACTTAAAGACACTAGGGGGCAGTGGGCCACCCCTTTTTGGCTCTCTCCTCTGCTAGATGACTTAATAAGAATTTTTTCCCCTATATTATTTCATTTTTGGATTTTATTCTCCTAACAACTGGTGTAGGATCAGACATGAGGACTCCGGTAGTAAACACGTGTCTTGTCAACTCATTGGATCATTCTGCACAAAGAAAACTGAGTTTTCTTTATACCTCCATGATTCAGGTTGAACACAATCAAGTAGCCCGTGTACTTAGACTAGCTGGTTGGTTGTTGTCTTTTGTACTCAAAGGACCAAAATGATATCACTATATTGGGCTCAATGTACAGTGTGTCCATCTGGGACTGATCAGAATGATATAAGCTTATCTTGCCAGGTGATCTTCAGAATCTTCCTAAGATAATTCAAATGGATATTATTCAGTTTCCTGGCACAGCACTGGTACACTGTCCAGATTTCATAGGCATACAACAATGAAGTCAACTTCAGTTTGGTAGGTAGCCGGATATATCTTCTTTCCCACACTTTTCTTTGGAGTCTCCCAAACACCGAGGTAGCTTTGACAAGCTCATTATCTATGTGTACATCCTGTTAAGTATAAATGCAAAAGTAAGTGAACTTACAAAAGCATTCAAAATTTCTCCATTTGCTGTAACTGATGCTTCCACATATGGATAACGTGGTGCTGGCTGGTGGAGAACCTCTGTTTTCTTGGTATTTTCAGGCCAAAATTGGCATAACTGGCAAAGAGTTGTCAGGCAACAAATGCCAATATTGTCCATTCCTCAGTCCTTTCTGAAGTAATACTGACTCTATAGTAGATAACTCTCTTCCAGGTGGAGGATTAGCCTATTAAGCAGGACTCTGGCAAGAATCTTGCCATCACTAAGAGAGCCCCCTGTGATTGTTATAGGACAACCTATTTTCTTTTCCTTTAGAGAGATGAACAATGCAGGAATCCTTGATCTCTTGAGAGAGAATCTCCTTTTGCCACACAATGTGGAAGATTTCTGTCAGCTTTTGTATGAACAGTTGTAAATCTTTGTTGAAATGGAATCAGCACTAGGCACTTTGCCACACACCATCTAATGACATTCAAAACCTCTTCTTCAGTTGGAAGTTCAGCTAGAGAAGATCTGACTTCAGTCTGAGATACATAGTCAATGGCTTCAACACTGGTTGATGACAAGTTTTTTTTTTAAATTTTTATTTAGAATATTTTACCATGGTTACATGATTCATGATCCTCCCCCGCCCTGCTCTCTCCTCTGCCCGCCCAAAGCCAACAAGCAGTTCCAGTGGGTTATACATGTATTGTGGTTCAAAACCCATTTCTATGTTATTCATATTTGCAGTAGAGTGATCCTTTAACATCAAATTGGTGACATTTTGTTGAGAAGTTTTCAGCACACCTTTCCAGTATCATGTTCTTATCAATAATCAATACGGCTCCATCAGCACTGAGTAGCTAAGATACACCATCAGTCTTTGGCCCATAAATAGTCTTCAGGGCATTATAGAAATGTTTTGTGTTGTTGTCCATCAACATAAAATTGAATTTCATCTGCCTTTTTACTGAGTCAAGAATCCTGCAACTGTCTAAATTTCATTTTGTAATAAGGGGTTAATGTGACTGATAACAGGGGAGCTGGCGGTACAAGTGAGTCACCTGGCCAGGGAGCCTATAGCTACTGTAGCTGGTGATTTGAGACTGCCAAGGGTGTGTAGCCTGAGCTGTGATGCCCAGTCAGTCTCCCTGCTATCTGTAGGCTCCTTTAAGTTGGAGAGTGAGGAGCCCCTCCCTGCTGGAGTGAAAGCAGAACTCAACAGGAGGTGAAGCACACACACTTCCTGAATAAAATGGATGCTTGCCCAGTACTTCCTTTGGAGTTAAGTGGTTGCTAGTCTCCCGTCTCCTCAGCCCCTTAGCCCAGGATGATGTTATAAATAACTATAGAAGCTCACAGTTTCAGTCTAATGGTTTATTTAAACACAGAAGGGAAAACTGAGGAAAGAGGATTTAGGGTCTGGAGAAGCTATTGCTAAGGGCACCTGGTCAGTGTTGGCAATGGACCTAGAAGGTAAGGATCAGGCTGAGGGAACCAGCCCCTAAGCCAGAGATAATTTTCACTGCCCTGATGTTATGTGATCCACCAACTAGACAGATGAAGTTGATGAATTGGTTTAGGGGTGTCCCTATTGCTAGGCTGACCTAATCTAATTTCCTGCCCACATTCCACAACCCAATCCCCCTTCAACCTCCCTTCCCCCTCCCAGGGTCCCCAAGGGGAAGTCAGGGGTAGCTGGGTGTCTGGATGAGGTCAAGGAAATCAGAACCCCCAGGTTGGTTCAGCAGGGGTATTTATAGTCCCAGCTCAAACTGTCAGGTCTTGGGAGTGGCACCTGCTGGGCCAAAGTTCCATTCTCCTAACTGCCAGGATTGCCCAGGGTAATTTGCAAATGCAAGAGATCTTGCATAAATTCTACATTACAATTTGCATTTTATTTTTTATGGAGTTAAACATTACCTTCTTAGAGATGGATGTACTATCCTGCTGGTTAACCCAGTGGGGTTTTTCATTTAGTAGCTTCTGAATTTCCCCATCATTTTCATCAAATCAATCTTGATGTTTTGGAGTGTTCTATTCCAGATAAGTAAATGCAGTGTTATATCAAATCTCTAAAAGCTACCCACTCCTCTTCTGTCCCACTGTTGCCAGTCATGTATTGGCTCAGTTTTTTCTCCAAGTCAGCGTCAAACAGTTCTAATCTTTTGACAGTAAGCCTTCTGGTAGTCCTCTTGCCCTGGGGCCACTGCTTTGGTTGAATGAGAATGTTTAGATCAGTGGTTCCCAAACTTTTTTGGCTTACTGCCCCCTTTCCAGAAAAAATATTACATAGTCCCCTGGAAATTCACTTTTAAAAATTTTAATAGCAATTAATAGGAAAGATAAATGCACCTGTGGCCATCACCTCTCCCCTGGGTCGCTGCAGCACTCACCAGGGGGTGGTGGCGCCCACTTTGGGAATAACTGGTTTAGATAATAGGTTGAATCTGTGATCAATCCCACACATTCTCTTCATCACTCTTCACTTCTTCTCTGTCTCTTCTCTATAATTACATAGTCTATTAAATCTCAATGTATACTGAATAAAGGGGCTGATCCTAGGAATAATACTAGAAGGAAGAAGGTGCTAGCTATAGAGAGGATGATATGGGCAGTACCAGGGATGAGCTGGAAACTGATTATAAATGTAGCAAGGATCCAGCCCAGGTTAGCAGAGTATTAAGTGAAACTCTCTCTCTGCTAGACACCAGGATCCTTTAAGATGTCAAATCTTCAGCCCCTATCCTATGAGGAAATAACTTCCTATTGGACTGTATGATATATTTTGACAGGAAGTGAGAATAGGACTTCCTGTCCTACAGCAATGGAGTTTATTTCTGCTGTAGTTGTTCAGAACCTCCCTGTTGGCTGTCCTTGCTTGGCCTTAGAAGGGTAGGCAATAACCACAAAGTTCTCAGATTAAGGATAAGGGGTTCATTGATAAAAGGCATATAGGTGGTAAGGTAATGGAAAGAGGGTTAGGAAGTACTGAGAACTAAGGGTGAAGGATTTATCTGACTCAACATGCTATTAGGTCTTCCTAGATGCTCTTCTGCTGACCCAGTGCAGGCAGCCCTGGGTCAGAGTGGTGTGGTCTCTTTGATAATAAAATAAAATAAATCTTTGGTAAAAGATTGGTTTGCTTTACCAGCGGTAATTATGGGTTTATTCTGCAGAATTGACCCTATTCTAAGCCTAAAAATCTACCTACATTCCCACTCCCACCACCCGGTCCCAAAGGGGTATGGAGCAAGTGAGAGGTGAGGAGAGAAGTCCAGTAGCCAGGGTCTGCCAAGCTTATTTATAGCCAGGCTCCAACAGCCATGTGGCACCAGCCACCTGTCTCATGGCATGTTCCACATTCTAACCAGGGCAAACTGCCAGCTTGCCCTATGCAAAATATGGCAGTATGCACTTCCATATTACAAATGTTAGCTTTGAGGATTCATCCATGAAGTCTTATTGCATTTAGTAAATGGAAAACAGTGTTGGTTATGAAAAGGTCATGAGAAGCATAAGTCTTCAGTAGTAGCTGATCATTACTTTTGCTATTTTTGACTCCATTCCTCCCAGTGATTCCCTGCCATATTTGATACTTTGTGCCTACTCTGGTATTAAAGTCATCCAGAATTATAAACTTGTCCTCTTTTGGCACAGTGTTGTTGAGGTTTTCTAGGTCTTCATAAATTTTTTTAACCTCATCAGGATTTGTCATGGTGGGAGCATATGCACTGATGATGATGGTGTGGTGTTTTCCTGCAAGTGGCAATCATGCTATCATAAGTCTGTTGTTCACTCCTTTGAGAAGACACACAAATTTTGTTGGGTAGATTTGTTTCTGTAAACATGTCAGCTTCATGGTGTTCCTCATCACAGCAACCACTCTAAAAAAGTGTATAGACAAGTCTGACTTTGGTAAGTTGGCCTAATTTGCCAGCCTTATTTCACTCAGGCCTATATTTGGATGTGATATCATCTGAATTCTCCCACAATAAGTACAGTTCGTTATTCAGGTCTTCTGAATTTTATGTTGTCTATAAGTGTGCACATTATTCCATGTGGCAATGGTGAATGGAATCACCTTTGCAAAAGTTTTTGAATGATTCTTTGTATGATCAGAAGGTAAGTTTTCTGCTTGTTATCAAGCTAGGGTTAGTCAAAATAAATAATTTTAGGGCACCTTTTCTAGCCCTTCCATATACCAGGAGGTAAGAAGCATGGTCCTTAAAAAAAAGATTACTTAGACACCCATGGAACTGCCAAATCCTAATGGCTGCTTAGATCCAGTGAGAAGATGGCCCCACATTCTGGGGCCATCTGTGTTGTACAAGATTGTGACTACAGCTCCCAGTGTATCCACATCTGATCTTTTGTCACTTGACTGTCACCAGAGAACTTTGAGATAGAAGTAAAATAATGAGATTGTAAAATGGTATGGATGATATCTTTTGACTTGCATATTAAATAGATTTAAGTGTGGCTGCTGCACAAAGTCATCAGCCTCACTCTCTCCTCCAGAGTCTTCAAAGTCCAGTAGCAAAATAAAAGTCAAGATGACTGGTAGTGGCATAGGATACGTTAGATAAACTTGGCTTCTCTGATGTATAACCCAGCTCTAAGGGTTCTACAGTGCCTGCTTCTACCACCTTTGTGGCACCTGGAACAAATTGTTCTCACCTGCTCCTTCCTCTGGGGAAGTCTTCATATACCTGGGGTAGACACCCCCTTAATTCATCATTGGATTTGTGGCCTGTCAGTTACCTCTACCCTGATTTATTTGCCTGCTATAACAGTTTACCAGAGTGTGATTGCTGTGTGTGCTACAGATTTGAGGAACCACAACTGAGAGCTGGGTGGCAGGTGGATACCAAAGGAGAAAAGCAGTCCTGAAAAGTGTTCAGTAAGCACTTGCACTGAGGGTACTAGTCTTCCCTGAGCCCCGCCTATGCCTACCCTCAGACTAGGTGTCAGGACTAGGGACTTCAGGTGTCCAGAAACTTATGTACCATCTTGACTAAAGTAATTATTCTGAAGGTTAGAACTAACCTAGTCAACCTTATAGGCAAATGAATACTCCTCTTGGATTAATCCATCAGGAGCCCTAGGAGGGACAGATCTACCATCTATTAATTCAGTTAGTCCTCCAAGGATATTTTTCTCCTTTTTGTCTTTCTTTCTCTTCCTTGTACTTCTTTTACCCTCTCATGACTAATAGAAAATAGTCTGTGACTATATACTGGTATCAGCAAATGCAAGGGCTGTCAGTTCAATCATGTGACCTGCTGGTAGGGAATCCTTTCTCAGTTTAGTTGATTAAGCAATCATGATGAATCAGTTGTCTTATATCAAACCTATATGAATTTATTTAGGATGACCTCGGATTAATGAAGGAAGCTCTTATATGTTTCGGTCAAGTAAACTACTCTCTAATGATTAAGCCTTTTGAGGGTGAATGCTCATGCTCCAACATTAGGGAAACCCACTTTTTCTCCCTCTCTACCCTCCCTATGATATTCCTGGGAATATCTTTGTCTTGTGTTATGTCTGGTATTGTTTGTAGTTTCTGCTGTCTTAGAAGAGTTCTAAGGAAAAAATGCAGTCCTCCATAAAAACTTCAGTGTTAAAAAATTACAAAAGAGAGTTTAGGCTGTTGAGGGAAAATTAATGAAGACAATCTGATACTAAACCCTCCGTCCAAGTAAGCAGGGACTTACTTCCACTTTAGACTTTCACTGGGAGATAAGGTTTGAAGAAGAAAAAAAAACAAAGCTGTAAAATATATTCATTCTATTATTTCAGCCTAAGCCATGTTGAGGTTAGAGAGATAAAGTAAGACAAGCAAAGAAAGGGAAACATTTTCCCCTGATATGTAGACATTTATGGCATCATAAATTAAAGACTAAATTTTTTAATTAAAATATAACTTTGCTGTAAATTTCTGAATTATGTTTTGAAGATTTTTGTAAATACTAAAATATTTTAAGAAGGAGAATGTAAGACTAAGACAGTCACTATAAATTTTTGGAATGAAGTTAACTCAAAGCAGTGGGTTCTATAATTTGAGGTGCTGGCAGCTAATGGTCCTTGGGAAAACTGAAATTCTGAATGACACTAATTTTAATATAGTCTCATTTAAAGTGAGATGTTCTCCTATTAGGACAATTGTGAAGGTTTGATACTAAACAGGTAGATCAAACAATGGAAAATAAATACACTTGATATTCTGTATTAAGGTGATATGTTTAGAAACCGCCTAAGAATTAAAACATTGATCACACTACATGGTATTGATGTATACTAAACCCTCCATTTAGGATATGGGTGTTTTGAATGTGATTTAGTAAAGAATGCCAAATTAATAGCCAGATAAGTAACTTTCTACATAAGAGGATTTGGACATGCGTTCGACCAAATTGATGTTGGTAGGTTTCTGTCTCTCATGCTCAAAAAGTACAAATGACATCACAGGTGATGTCTTTTGACTTGCTCACAAACTAAATTTAGTGAGGCAATGCTGCACAAAGTTGTCAGCCTCACTTTCTCTTTCAGAAGTATCAAAGTCTAGTGGCAAGACAAAAGCCAAGATGCATGATGATGGATCAGGATGCAGTGGATGACCTTGACTTCTAACCAAGCTCTAAACACTCCACAGTGCTTGTTTATAATGCCTTTATGAACACTGGAACAAATGATTCTCATCTTCTCCTTCTGCCAGGGGAAGTCTTTACATGCCTGGGGAATACACCCTTCTTACTCACAAATGAGTGAGAGGCCCATCAATTACCCTCAACCTGGCTATCATTCCTCTGCTGAGACAGTTTACTGTGATGTGGCTTCTTGGAGCTACAGGTGAGAGCTGGGTGACAAGTGGACACCAAAGTAGGAAAGCAGCCCTCAAAAGGGCTCAGCAAAAATTTTTTGTGGTATGTTTTAAAATCCATAATATTGTTTATGCTGTCATTAGCTTCTAATTTTTCTTACATTGTAAATTTTGGGAAAATATTTTACGAGAAATGTTGTTAATTTGAAAAGTGATACCCAGGGGGCAGCTGGGTAGCTCAGTGGATTGAGAGCCAGGCCTAGAGACGGGAGGTCCTAGGTTCAAATCCGGCCTCAGACACTTCCCAGCTGTGTGACCCTGGGCAAGTCACTTGACCCCCATTGCCTACCCTTACCACTCTTCCACCTATAAGTCAATACACAGAAGTCAAGGGTTTAAAATAAAAAAATAAAAATAAAAAAAAGTGATACCTAGAGGGTAATATAATTTTATCATTAGAAAATTAATTAATTTTCTGATAAACATTTTTGTTCTTTAAGTTAAAAAAATTGCCAAGATTTTAATTGAGTACATTTTGCTTAAAGTTTATAATTATAATAACAATAATAATAATAATGTGGAGCTTGAAAAAGTATCACAAATTTTGTAAATATATAAGTTCTTTGGGGACTTCTTGATTTTTCACTCCTCTGAATCTTCAGCCTTTACAAGGTCAGAAGTCTTATCTATTTGATAGAAGTTGCTAGAAGAAAATGGTGAAGTTTTAAAATAATGAAGTGGCTTAATGAGAAACTAGGCTCTCTCAGAAATGAAGTAAAAAGCAGTATTGCTACATCAAAGGGTATGCACAGTGGTATGCCCTTTGGACATAGCTGAAAATTATTCTCCAGAATGGTTGGACTGCTTCAGAGTTCTACCAGCAAAAATCAGTGTCCCTATTTTTCTACATTCCCTCTGGTGTTTGTCATTTTCATTTTCTGTCATGTTAGCCAATCTGATGGGTATAAGGTGATACCTCAGAGTTGTTTAAATTTTCACTTCTCTAAATATTAATGATTTAGAGCATTTTATATAACCATTGATAGATTTCACTTTTTTCCGAAAATTGCCTGCTCATATCCTTTGTCCACTTATTAATTGGAAATTGCTTTTATCAATTAACTCTTGAAAAAAACCTTATTGCTGTTTTAGAATTGACACTGAGTACTAAGGCAGAAGAGCAGAAAAGGGGTAAGGCAATTGGGGTTCCCAGGGTCACAAAGCAAGGAAGTATCTGAGGTCAGATTTGAACCCAGAACCTCCTAACTCCAAGTCTGGCTCTATTCCTTAAGCCACCTAATTGTTTCTATCAATTAACTCCCAAGAAAAGGAATTTAGGACAAGCAAGAACAATGATTTCCTGATATTCCACCCATATATAAATATGGAGCACACGCCACACTCCCCCACCAATGTGCACAGTATGCTTGGGAATAAGTGGGTATCCTAGAAAGAAGGGACAGGTGGAAGAGCAAGGCTGGCCAAAGCTGCTTAGAACTCTGGAACTAAGGCTACTGCAGAAACAACTTATCATCATTTCTTGGGAGTGGGTGTATTTCCTGGACAGTAGCTCTGCTGTTAAGCTAGGCAGCTGCACAGTTTAGTTGCTCTCTTATAGAATCTGGTTATTCTGATACTGTCCTGGTGCTTAGCTAGTCTGTTCTGGAAGGTCCCTTGCTGCTGGCTGCTCTACTCCTTTGGTGAATGAAGTGCTTCTGCATCAAGCTTAGTTGGTGCTCTTCTGCCCAGCCAGGCCTCCCTGCTGCCAGGGTAGTGCTACACACTTTCAGAAAAGGAAGAAACGCTTAGCCAGGGATTTGTAAGTCTCTACATCTGCTCCTGGGCTAGTCTGAAGCACTTTCCATTGAGGCAGCAGTTGGAAATATATCAAGGTATAACCTCTCATAACCTTTATCCAACCTTCCTTGTTGAAGCTGGAGTTCATAGAAGACCTCCCTTTACAGGGATCAATAAGCATCACAAAACCCTCCCCCTCTGTAAGCCAAGTTACAGCCAGAACCTGCACATTTGTCCAACAGCCACAGAAGCATTCTAGAGTCTAGAATCCTTCATACTTATTTCCAAAGTTCTTCTTTGAATAGCTGTATGTCAATAGGCAGCTTGGGCAGCTTCCTGGCTCTCTAAGTCTTATGGAGGTCTGTGTCCCTTTCATACAGCTAAAAAACAAAGTCTGGAGGGTGGCACACATGCAATTAAATTACACTGAGTCTCAAGGGTTAATCCATAGTAGGAATGAAGCAGAAACAGGAGAGGCATCTAGTCTGCTGGTCCCCATTCCCTCCCTACAGCAGAGGAAGAGAAGCTCCTGAAAGACTGGGGGATCCATATGGGCAGGTATCTAAAGTTGGGGCTCAGGGGCATCATAGGATTGGCAGGCCAAGAATAGGCACAGCCAAGGCCTAGGAATATGGAAACTGATGGAAGTAAAGGTTCTTATGAAAATTAGCTGAGATGAATTAAATCGGATGTGGTATCAACCTAATCCTTCTCTCCATTTCCCTGATGTGAAGGGCAGGATGATGAAAGGAGAGTCTATGGATTATTTACAGCTACCTTACCTCTCAAAAAAACCACATGCTTATAAAAAGCAAATTATCTAATTCCTATAAATTAGTTAGATTGGCTGCTGGAGGTTTCCCTAAAGGGGGGTGAGAACTCAGATTATTTGAAAGATTTTCCTATTTTTTATTATGTTCTAGGTCATATCCTTAGATCTATAGAAAACATATAGTTGCCCATTCTTGAAGAATTGGGGAGAAAAAAGTACTTTATTTATGTGGATTTGGGAAAATCTTCTTTTGAGCAGAAGGTAAGGTCCACTCACATATACTGAATATCCCAGAATAACCTGGAATTTAGCCAATAAAGTATATGAGGCCATTTCTCTGAGAATAACATTGGTCATTAATGGGAGCATAAAACCCATCAATAAAGAGTGGATCTTTCACCAGCCTCTTTTTTAAGCAAAAAGCCATTTGTGAGTCCTGTCCTCTTGCTTTTATAGGAAGCTGTATCCTCTTTCTGACTGGCCTGACAATTTGACCTTTGGACCACCCCTGAATGGTCCCCATTGGTGGATATTTCAAAAGAGGAGATGGACTTAGAGATTTCAACTCTTCCCTCATTACTTCATCACGGGGGAGGTAGTCTTTACCAAAATAAGAAAACTGCTAACATGCTCTACTTTCACCAGCCAAGGAAACATGGCTCACCCACCTTACTTTCAAATAGATAAAAGTTTACCCACTAGCTGTCATTTTAAGAAATTGAATGTCAGGGAGCTTATGAAGTTCAGCCTCTTCTAGCAGTCTTTGGCTAGAAAAGTTGAGTCAAGCATGTTTTCAGTGGCTTTTTCTCTTATTGGGGGTGCTAGTTACCCTCAATCTAGATGATATATTTAGCAAGGACAAAAGGGCTTATGCTTTCAAATACTTCAGAGAGAATTCTTGATTACAGATAAAGAAGCAGACTTCCATCCTTCCTACAAAGGGAGATTTTCCAAGGTGGGGAATTCTCTGATTTTCCTAGGAACAAAAGGAATGAGGGATGAGTCTGAGCCTCAATTTAGGCCTCAGCAATAGAAATAATTCAAGAAAAAAAATCCTCTCAGCACTATGGATGAAATAAGGCATTTTACTTATTTTTGTTCTAAATTGTAAACAGTAGGTATTTTGGTCACAAAATAGTTGGTTAGTTAAAATGATATCTTACTTTTCTTAATGTTACATAAATTAGGAGAATAAGTAAGCTGTCAAGAGATATAGCTTCAACATCACAATCATGTGCAAACTTAGCCCATACCATATCACCCCTCATATCAAACATACATGAATAACAATATGTATACAGATAATATCTCTGTTTAGTTCTATCCATCTCTCCATCTATCAAAATACTCTAGCTTTTAGTATGAATCAGAAGTAGATTCTGTATCTGTTGTCCACTGACCTAACTAAATATAGAGAGGATCATCACTAGGAAGGAGTAGTGATCATTAGTAATGAGTAGTTTTGATTACTGACACTTACAATGACCTTACAATAAAAAACTGAGGATTGGGAAGGTGTTGGCAATTAATTTTGGTGAAATCATTACCCACATCAATGAAATTATGAATCATTTGAAGTATCTATATCTTTATCTAACCAATAATTATGTATGTAATTTTAGAATCAGATAATTCCCTCTGCAATGTCTCTGACAGGTATTCATTCAAATAGCCTTGGAATAAATAATTCAAGTGAAAACTACTTTTCAAGGGAGCACATCTTTCAACTCGAAAACATAATTATCAGAATGTTCTTCCTTACAGTGAATGAAACCCTCTCTCTCTTTGGTCCTCAATCTCCTCTTTTCAAAGCTAATCTCAATTTTGTTTTCCTTTTTCTCAGTGTAGGGAGTGGTAGAAGGGATGGGAGAAAGGGGAAATAAGAGAAAGAGAATAAGGACTTAAAAATTAAATTAAATTAAAAATAAATCCTAAATGTCTTCAATAGTTCCTCATATGGCATGGATACATAAATCTTTATTAAGTGTAGAAAAATTTATTTTATACTTAAATTTACTCTCTGGTTCATAAGATGAATTCTAGAATTTTCTTTAAACATCTACTTGGTATGACTAACAATTATTAATAATTAGTTAAACACACTAAACAGTATGAAAAATATGTCCAAAGAGAAACAATTAATCTGTAGATTGCAGTTGGCAATATGGGCCATTTTGACTCATTTTTGCTTATCCATTTATTTTAAGTGCAAAACTGAAGTGGAAGAGGAAAGAGATAGAAGCAGGTCCTCAAGTTCCTATACAGAGAAACTTCACAAAATCAAGTCTTATCCCTCATACACATTACCATCCTTTTAAGGATTTGAAGGCAATAACTATACCTTCTTTTCTCTGTACTAAATCTCTAGTACCTTCAATAATTCCTAATATGAAATGATTCAGCCGCATTAAGGGTAAGAAGTAGATGAAAGACTAGAGCTACCGACTGGGGCAGATGAAATAAGAGTGAGATGACAAAACTATTTAACCCTTATTTTGATTTTATTTTCCTTTTCAAAAAGTGATATTTGGCCTGGGGAGGACAGAACAAAAGTAGTTAATAGAATGATGAAGCCCAGTGAACTCAACTTGGATGAACTTTCTCTTTATCTCTTTTCCTCTCCATATAGCTATGTATGAGTATACATATGCATATACATATGTGTTTACTCACACATAGATGTATATATATATATATACGTGTGTATATATGCATACCTGCATATATATGAAATTTGTTGGTGATATTGTTCAGTCATTTCAGTCATGTCCATCTTTACATGACCCCCCTTGGCAAAGATACTGAAGTTATTTGCCATTTCCTTCTTCAGCTCATTTTTCAGATGAAGAAACTGATACAAATAGGTTTAAGTAATTTGCCAGCTGTCACACAGCTAGTAAGGGTCTAAGGCAGGATTTGAACTCAGGTCTTCCTGACTCCATTGATTTCAATGAAGCATGTGACAAAGTTTCTGAGTTCACTTGAGGATAAGACATAAAAATATTGGTAGATCTATTTAGTTGGACTCAGAACTGACTGAATGACTAGGTAAGATGTTGCCCTTTTCTTATGTGGATATTTTCTTTTTTGAAAAAAGACAGATAAAGGACATTCGTGTGGGGAAAAGTTTGAAATAATTCTAAATCTCTGAGAGAAAGGCAGCCCCACATAGAAATACAATGAGAGGACTTGATTGATAGATAGCAGGTCAGAGAGAAGAGTGATGCAAAGATAGTCTTGGTTCATTGTTTTCTAACAAAAATTAACTGTTTTCAGGATTTTGGAAATGATTGCTGGGAAACTTGGCATCAAAGAATTGTTTTGGGACAGTGGGATTATTTATGATAACTATTTGTGTTATACATAGTAGAAATGTGGATTTAGGATTTCTTCATATGAGTTAGAGTTGAGGAGGCCCTGATTCATGCCTAAGCTAGAAAACAGAAGCTGAGAACATAAGTCAAGTGAAAAGAGAAGTCAAGAAAAGTAGCATACTGAGAGAAAAAAGCACAGAATTCAGAATAAACACAATAGATACTAGAGAAGAGCAACTGAACTGAGGGCTGAGGAAAGAATTTAGAGCCTGCTAAAAGAATTTAAAGCCTCTGACTAGCTATGACAGACTTTGCTGCTATGAGCTGATTGTGAGTGGGGTGTGGGGGGAAGCCTCTAATGCTGGGACATGATCAGAATAAAGATGAATCATATGAAGTGGATGAAGAGCTGGCTGAGCTTGTCATCCTTTCTCTTTAGCACTATCTATATTTTGAGAGAGTTTTGAAAAACCACAAGGCATGACTACATTTGTCTTCTGCCACCCTTTTTGCTGGGAGAGGGGAAAACTCATGGCCAAAAAAGCAGACATAAGGGAACTGCTTGATACTGAATGAATATCTTTACTATTTTTTTTTACTATTTTACTAAAATGGCTGAACACTTTTTCCATAGTCCAAGAATAGTAGAAAAGTGATTTCATCTAACAGAATAATGGAGAGGCTCAGAGGAGGTACAATCCTTGTTGGTCCTATAGTGCAGACTATTCCCTAAAAAACCCCAAGGATATCAAGATCTGCAATCCAGAGTTGTGAGTTGCCCCAAGTTAATGGGATTTCCTACTCATTCCTCATTGCTAGGTTTCTATAAATTTATGCTCACCCTCCTGCTATCAACACTGGGTGCATTAGTGGAAGAATATCACTCAGGTTCAAAGGAGAAAATTATATTTTTATTCTTTTTGCTTTTGCTTTTCTTTCAGTAAACTATGTTCTATCTTGATTTTTCCTCTTATACTGATAAATGTTTTGTATTTGAGACAATGGTATATTACTATGATCGATTTATGTAAAGAATACTACTGGGGATTAGAGAGTTATAGTTGTGAGTACAAATAGAGTGCAACCCTTTCTCAGGGGTTTATTTTTTTATATCATAAGAGTTGAGTGGTAGATATATGTCTGCTCTTGGTCACTTGGTCACTTCTACCTCAGAAAACCTCTCCTGGCCTGCCACTGTGAGTTCAGGTTTCTGTGAGCTAGTCCAGAGAGAGAAAGGGAAGTTGGGTAATGCTAATGCCACACTTCTACTACAACTTAAGTTAAAGGAGACTCGTTACTGGCCTGATGTCAACTTCAGAGAGGTTTTTATCAGAACATCCTAATGATTTCCCTTTTGCCTTATATGGTTCACTTTAGTGAAAGTACTAATGACATACTTATCAAGTTTTCAGAAGACACAATCTGAAGAGGATAGCTAACACGACAGATTATAGAATCAAGAGAAGGAACAAATGATATAGGATGAAACTGAATAAGAATAAAAGTAAATTTCAACATTGGGCTTCTAATAATCAATTCCAAAAGTACAGGGAGCTAGATAATTGTTCTTGTAAAAAAAGTTTTATAGAAGTTAGTGAATATGAAGTTTAAAATGAGTTAACTATAGAATGTGAGCCAAAAAGCTAATGTCAGCCTAGACTAAAAAGAGAGGCCTCATGTTCAGAATGAAGAAAGTGATGGTTCACTGTATTTCATCCTACTCAAATCACATTAGAAGTATTTTGGTCAATGGGGATATGATTGGGGAAGTAGACTCTAAATGATCACTCTATTGCAAATATTAATAATATGGAAACAGGTCTTGATCAATGATATATGTAAAACCCAGTTAAATTGCTCATTGGCTATGGGAGAGGGAGGGAGGAGAGTAGGGAAATAATATGAGTCATGTAACCATGGAAAAATATTCTAAATTAATTAACTAAATAAATACATTTAAAATAAAAAATACAAAATAAAATAAAACAGTAGTGTGGTCAGTTCTTTGTGCAATAGGTGAGGAAAAACATTTGGAACACATCCAGAGAAGAGTAACCAAATTTTGGGAGTGGGATGGGATAAGTGGCAATATGATATAAGTTTATATTAAAGTAACTGGAGATTAGTAAAGACAAGAGGGGAAAAACAACAGCCAATTGTGAAGGTCTAATATGGGAGAGAGATTAGATTTGATTGGCTTAGTTCTCACTAGGCTGAATAACTAGCTATGGGTGAATACTTAAATACTACAGAGGTATATTTCTGCTTGAAATGAAGAAGAAATTTCTAACAAAGAGAGTTTTCTACAAATGCTCAGCATCCACTGTGGGCAGTTGTGTGTCTCACTTTGGAAGTTTTCAAGTAGAGGCTGGATGAAACCCATGTTGGGAGATAAGCTGCCATTATCTTCACAGTTCTCTTTTTGTTTGTGCACATCATTGGCACAATGAGATGATCAAGTATCCCATGAAATGAGGTTTCCTGTTGCCTTTGGGCATATGATGAAACCAATTCTGCCAATTCCTTTATTTTTCACTGTAAGAAACTGTGAGTTGTATTCCCACTTAGCTGCTATTTCTTTGTCTTCTGATTTCATTTATGGTGAAACTACCAGTATGGTTATGGTTCAGCTCCTCTAGTATTATGTCAACTTATTTGTTAGACAAAGATTTAGAGATTAACAAGAGTTAGTATTTGCAGAACTCAGGAAATGTGTAATTTTTAGTGCATTCTTTTCCATTTTCTACACTCTACCATTACCACCATAGAAGTAGAAAGGGATCATACAAGAGGCAGGGCTAACATATTTCTGTCTACATTCATGGGTCATCATCATCAATACTTTGTAATAACTGGTAACCAACCTTCTGGTAATGAACCTTTCCCAAATTTAATTAGGCTGGTCCTTGGAGAATTATACTTAAAAAGACTATCTGGTTTATTGTGGTCTCTTTCAACTGTTCTCTACTAGTTTAGGAAGAGAATTTAGGGTAGTCTGTATATTAGAGTGGGATTTTGGAGCATACCTTCTTTAATGTGGTGACTGGATGGGTTAAAGGTCACAGCCCAAAACTACTGGATTAGAACAGAACATAAAGAACAAAGTATCTTCTGAACTGACCCTGAAGCCAACTGATGTTTCATTTGACTCTGTTTCATTTGATTCATTTTCATAGTGAACCCATCACAAAACTTAACTATCTAAACCATCTTACCTATACAGAGGGGAGGTGGGTAATTCCATCGCCGCACAGTTCCTGGCATGCAAGAAATATGAGAATGGCCCTAGAAGAAGCAGAAACATAGACTGAAGAGGAGTTACTTAATAGCTTCAGATTTAGTACTGGAAGGAATCTTAAACATTATCTAATCTATCACTTTCATTTTACCAAAGGAACTGAGTCTCACAGAGGTTACATGATTTGTCTAAGTTCACACAGGGAGTAAGTAGTAAAGGTGAGTTTCTTTTTGGATTCAATACTTCTAAGAACCACAATCCTATAACTCAGGGTTGCAAGATAATAGGTGGGTCTTATTTTAACAGAGAGAAGAGACGCAGAAAGAGAGATGAGAGAGAAAAGGTCCAAATTAACGAGAAATAAATGGGAGATATAGTGACTAGTTGATTATAACAAATACAGAAGGACATTTTCTTTTCCTGAAGTACTCACTGGATTATCCTTTTAAATAACAAGGTCCCCCAAGGTCTTTAAACGAAGGTCATATGTTACAAACAGGATTTCATAGCCTAGAAAAGGCAATATTTAACCCAAAGGAATAAAATTTGAACAACACAATTTTAATCATTGGGGATAGGTGAATAAGAGAAATAATTTTGGTAAGGTTTACTCAAATTATACTCAATAAACCTATTCTACTCTATGGAAGTGTATGAAAATACACATTTTGCATGTAAAGTGTAACGCTAAGAGGTGCCTTTCCAGCCATATAACAAAACAATACCTGTAGTGCATATCCAGGCTCACACTGAAAAGAGACCACATCATTCACTAGGTATCGCTCTCCAATCTTCATCCCGTTACTAGGCACAGTGGGTTCTGGACAGCTAGACAAGCCCACAGCTAAACAGAAAGAAAGAGAAAAAGTAGACCCCAGTAGGGCCAAGGCCCCAGGGAGAACATTAGGCATGATCATCTCCGCTCAGGGTGGGTAACTGAATGAAGGAAATTTGGGCAAAGCTGAGGAAGTAGTAAGGTTCTCACTCAGAGGAAAGTGTGACTGTACAGAGGAGACAAAATGTCGTTTGTGTATGTTATTTCCTCTCTTAGCCTCCACACAAAAGTCAAGGTTGGCAATCTTTCAAATAATATTCAGCAAAAGAAAAACATTACATCACTTATCATGTGTATATATGGGTATGTGATTTGGAGTTTAGACTTTAAAAGATTGCTCTATATCAAAAATGAACAGTATGGAAAAAGGTATCAAGTGATAACATTTGTTACAACCCAGTGGAATTGCTTGTTGGCTCTGGGAGGGGAGGTAAAGAAAATGAATCATGTAAACATGGAAAAATAATTTAAAATAAAAATCAATTTAAAAAATCAAATAATATTCAGTAATCCTCAACTAGACCTCTGGACATGAGGTGGTAGCAACTTTACCACCTGAACCAAAAGATTCCTTCCCCTTTCCCAAGAGATTTCCCTCTTACCTCACTCAAACTTTTGTCATTCTCTTGCAACAATTTCCTCCATCTTCCTACCTACTTATTCTCTCTCATTCCCCAATATTCCCAGTACAATACTGTTAAGGAGCAGGGACTGGGAAAGAAAAGGATCAAAGAGATGGAATAAAGAAATAAAAAGGAAAGGAGAGAAACAAGAGAGAAATGGCATCACCAGAGCATTAGGAAGAAGTGAGCTCCCTTCTCACTGATGTTTACAAGGCTTAGAACAGTGATTCCTAAAGTGGGCACTACCGCCTCCTGGTGGGTGTTGCAGCAATCTGAGGAGATGGTGATGGCCACAGGTGCATTTATTTTTCTTATTAATTGCTATTAAAATTTTTTTTAAATTAATTTCCATGGGGCTAAGTAATATCTTTTCTGGAAAGGGGGCGGTAGGCCAAAAAAGTTTGGGAACCACTGGCTTAGAATCATCCTGCTATCTTTTAACATAAAAATAAATCATATTTATATGGAGCTTTACTATTTCCTTAAATATTTTTATTTCACTTTTGCATAATAATTCTATAAAATAGGCAAAACTAATTATTATTTTTATCTCACAGATAAGAAAAGGATGCACAGGAGGTTGAGTTTCCATGCTCAGAAAAGTAAACTTGGATCATCTGACTATTAGCTTAGAGACTTTCTTCCATAGCACAACATACTATACTACATGATTTGGTAAATCTATGCATCATATTTTTCACTTTGTTAAAAAATCCATTAATTCCTACCTCATATACCTTACCATTGTCCACTTTATATTTTCATCAGGCTGGAATTTCCTTGGTCATTAAAAAAAATAAATTTATTTTCCATTTTAGAATCAATACTGTATATTGATTCTAGGGAAGAAAAGTGGAAATGGCTAAACAATATAGGTTAAGTGACTTGCTCAGGGTCAAACTGAACCCAGGATCTCCCATCTCCAGATCTGGCTCTCAACCCACTGAGCCACCTAGCTGCCCGCATCTTGGTCAATTTAGAAGATCAAGTCCTAAGCATATACTATCAGGATAACTTTATGCCAAGTTCTTAAGTGGTCTTTCTACCTTTAATCTTCCCCTCATCTTGCACACCGTCTTGCTATTCATGAAACACCATTTTAAATATGACTTCTGCTATTAAAAAAACAAAAAACTTTAATGACTTCCTATGATATTAAATCTAAAATTGGCATCCTAGCATCCAAAAACAACAAATGTCTTGTTTGATTTAGCTCATCCTTCTAGCCCAGGGACATCAAACACATGATCCTCTTGAGAACAAGACTCCAGAGTGTGCAGAACCAGATCAAAATGTAATTAAGAAATAGGGGGCAGCTGGGTAGCTCAGTGGATTGAGAGCCAGGCTTAGAGACGGGAGGTCCTAGGTTCAAATCTGGCCTTAGACACTTCCCAGCTGTGTGACCCTAGGCAAGTCACTTGACCCCCATTGCCTACCCTTACCACTCTTCTGCCTTGGAGCCAATACATAGTATTGACTCCAAGACCGAAGGTAAGGGTTTAAAAAAAAATGTAATTAAGA
This sequence comes from Gracilinanus agilis, assembly GCF_016433145.1. Taxonomy (NCBI): domain Eukaryota; kingdom Metazoa; phylum Chordata; class Mammalia; order Didelphimorphia; family Didelphidae; genus Gracilinanus; species Gracilinanus agilis. Next base: position 85,005,920 of record NC_058132.1, on the reverse strand, counting down.
AATATTTAACAAAGTAAATAAAAATACAATAAAACATAGGTAATGTTAATATATTGTTTTCTAAATCAATAAGCAACCTACTGATTCCTTTATATTTTATTTTGACATCACTGTTCTAAACTCTTTTTTTAATCCTGTCATTCAATGTTTTAGCTATTCTTTCCATTATACTGTATCATATGCATATTTGAAAAGTACTATTTTTTATTTTGGCTTAAAATCAATTAAAGTGTTATACACTCAAGACCAAGGACAAATCTCTTGACCATGTTTCCTCTAAGCTCTCAGAAGGCATTAGTGTATATTCCCTAGGCCTAGTCATTCTAGCAGCTTCTAGCTTTTGCCTTAATTCTGTCCCATCCTTTCATCTTGGCCACAAGCATATCATGAAAGATGTTGTTAAACACTTTGCTGAAACACGTATATTATCTATGACATTTCTCTAATCTACAAGTCTATTAGTCTGTCAAAAAAGGAAATAAAATTGTTCTAGAATAACTTTCTCAATGAAGCTATACTGACTAGAGCTCCTTTACTTTTCAAGAAACATTCATTTTACTCTGACATTTTCTCATGATACCTTATATATCTTTCATAGTCAAGCACATTCTTTGCCATGACTTCCTTAATTTCCAAAGACTTCTCAATCCTAAGTAATCTGGCTTTTGACACCTCTATTTCCCTCTCTACTTAACTGAAAGTGTCATTGTCAAAGTAAACAATAATCTTTTTTTTTTAATTAACTAAAAAGCATTCATTTTCTTTTTCTTCTCTCCTCAACCTCTAGCGAAAAAGAGGTAACAAATGAACATAATCAAGAAAAACAAATTTCCATATATTAACCATGTCCCTCCCACCAAAAAAAAATATATATGTGTGTGTATGTATATATATATATATATATATATATATATA
>NC_058132.1:84924622-84995249 GCF_016433145.1 Gracilinanus agilis | reverse complement strand
TCTCTCTCTCCCTCCCTCTCTCTTCCTCTCTCTCTCTCTCTCTCTCTCTCTCTCTCTCTCTCTCTCTCTCTCTCTCTCTCTCACTCTCTCTCTCTCTCTCTCTCTCTCTCTCTCTCTCTCTCTCTCTCTCTCTCTCACACACACACACACACACACACCACATACAAAACTATAGTTTAGTATAGTCTTCAAGAAGATTTTAATCATTATAAAACAGAACTGTCCGTGGTACTAATATTAAGCTCATTCTGAGACTTGATTCTCATCTTTTGGAGTTATTTGTTATACTCTCCAGCCTTTGTTTAATTCAGCTTGCCTAGTGTGTCTATTTTCTGACTCTTTTAAGTCTATCCTAAAGCAAGTGTTTGGCAATCCTGTTTACCTAGTTTGAATACTATGCCTTCTGTGTCTTTACCCTCACCACTTAAATACTTGATTACAAACTTATTTGTATTATTCTATAGCTTTCATTTCCCAAAGAGATGATAAATTTCTGAGGACAAGGGCCATAGCTCCTGTTTCTCATGTATGACTAAAACACAAGGATGGTTTCAGTATTGGCTGTCTTGTCATAAGAGAAATTAAAGAAAGGAAGTGATTAAGACAGAAGTATGGGAAGGAAGGAATGGTGAAGGATTTTTTTTCTTTTTGAATAGAGAAGGAAATGGAAGTTTAATAAAGGATGAATTATCAAGTTCTCTGTCAACCAACAGCATCCTTTTAACTTAGGACCCTATGAATACCAATGGAAAGAAGAGGTTCATAGCCTATTGAAACAGAGATCAAGTTAAGTAATAAGTCACAATGTCCAATTTTATCCCAGAATCAAGGATTGCAAAGTGGACAGAACTGGAATCAGAATGAGGAAGACCTTGATTCAAATATTTTCTTTGACATAAAATCTGTGTGACCCTGGGCAAGTCACATAACCTTTAAGTTCTTCAGACAACTCAAAAAGATTTGAAGTTAAGTTATAGATGCTGATCTGCACTGGCAAAGGGAATTTCCTTCCTGGGGCTTCCATAGATTAATGACATTACGAGTCTAATCTTCCCCCACCCTAGAATCCTAAAACCAAATTCTCTGTGGTCAACCCTGGAGTTCGTGAAGGGAATAAGAGAAAGGGATAGTGGATTACCCATATGGAAATTTGGCATGCATACAAACCATTCCAACTCCCAAAATGCACAAAAATGATAGGAGACCCATAAAAGTAGGCTGCTCACTTTTATACTCCAGGTGGAAGCCAGCAGCAGATACACTGATATCTGAGTAAAAATGTAGGTAGAGGTGGTTGGATGTGCTGTTGAGAAGGGCAGGCACTGTTGTTCCTGTGGAAAAGAAATCCCCAAAATACTTGTGTTAAGCTTTCCTCCCTCCATTCCTCCTTGCCTCTGTCCATTGACTTTCAGACCTAAATACTAGGACCATGCTCTAAGCCATGATTTGTTCATTTCTTCTATGTTCATAATTTGGACACATTTTCTCTTATTTTCAAGTCTCCAAAAAAAGCAAAAAGCAGAGGTCAATACTGGGCTGGATGAAGTTCAATGGAAACTTCCCTTTAGCTATCTACAGAATAAGTTGCCTGCTCCAACCTAAATATTAAAAAAAAAAGGAGGTAGGTGCATATAATAACAGGCAGGTGAATTTTAATGAGACTGATGAGTTTTGTTGCTAGCCAAGGCTTCAACTGGGCTTCAGCTGAATATTATGAAACCTTTCAAATTTTATACTATACTAAGTGACAAAAATTATCTGAGAAATGCGTAAAATGTAGAAAGTGAATATAGGGTCACCCTACTTTTCTCAATAAACTGCTAAAGTTGATTTGGGGATCCTAACTGTTTAGCTTTGTATACTGTGATTAGTTTTGCACTCAATCCAAAAGTTTCTACCAACTCTCAAACTGATCCTTTCTTGCCCTCCTCTCAAGGGTCTTCTTACCTGAGAAACTTCCAAGCATGGTCACAGTGTTGTCTGCACCATCAAAAACTTCAAGGGAATCCCAGTTCTGTTCAGTGACAAAACTGATAACTTGAATCTAGGAAGGCCAAAGAAGAGATTTTTCATTGCCCAAAGCCAAAAAGTGGTAATCAGAGATATATCATCATGTCCTTAAAAAATCCATATAACATTGGTGTTTGTTGTTTTAAAATTAATAAGATAGCACATCCTTTTAGACATTTTGTCAAGAATCTCATTCTCTTTATGATTCATAAACATTTTCCACTTCACGGATAGAAACCATAATGCATCTTCTGGAAGCTTATTGTGAAGTCCTTTCTCCTCATAGTCTGACATAGTCTTTGATCTGTAAAGTGACTCTTTGGAAGAGGGAGTCAGAATCTAATCAAATAGGAAAGATGTGAACACAAGGAACACTTAAAAAAATCCTTACCTTTTGTCTTAGAACCAATACTACATATTGGTTCCAAGGCAGAAGAATGGTAAGACTAAGCAATGAGAGCCAAGTGACTTGCCCAGGATCACAAATCTAGAAAGTGTATGAGGCCAGATTTGAACCCAGGACCTCCTGTCTCCAGGCTTCGCTCTCAATCCACTGAGCTACCTCACTGCTCCCCACAAAGAACACTTGAAAAACAAGGTAAGTTTTAAAAGTGGCAATAAGATTAAAAATGACTATTTACAAATATTAACCTAAAAAAGGTTCCATTACTTTCTTACTGATATACGAAAGAAACCTGTTACCTTTTCTTTACTAGAGAGTGAAGCAGGGCAGGGTAGAGAGCTTTCTTATGTTTAGTTAGGTCAGAATAACTAGAGGAAATCCAAACTACCCAGAAGCGCCAATGGGAAAGGTTGTCAGGCTTGTTTCTCAATGTAGGCAGGATGACGTTCTCAGAAATTTTTTTAAATTACTTTGAAAAATAAAAAGCTTTGAAAGATATTTGGCAATGTATTTCTACCATTCTGAAGTTCTTTTTTATAGAAGGGACCCACATAAAACCAACCTGGATCCTGAAACACTTCTGAGGATTAAAAAAATTTCAGATTTCCATTTTACCTCTTTAGCCACAAACCCAGGTCCATGCTGTTTTCAGTAACTCTCTCCTACGTCTGCCCTTGAAGTTTGGGAATGAGGAGAGATCTAGTCTAACATGTATTTGACCAAAAAGAAAGTCTCTCTAATCTCCAGCAAGTGTTCATTCAGCCCTCACATGAAGCCTCTAAGGAGAACCTCCTACCTCCCAAGACAGTCCATTCTGCTTTAGAATAGTTCTAACCTCAAAAAGTTTTTATTTCTATTAAGCCTAAATGTGCTTCTCTACAGTTTGTATAAACTATTTATCCTTCTGCCCCAAATCTAATTACCTCATGAAAGCCCTTTAAATACTTGAAGCTAGCTGTTAAGTTATACCCAAAGGCCTCTCTTTCACAGATGAAACATCCCAGTACTTCGACGAAAACTCATAGATGTTTATTCCTTTTTTTTTAATTTTTTAAACCCTTAAATTCCATGTATTGCCTCCTAGGTGGAAGAGTGGTAAGGGTGGGCAATGGGGGTCAAGTGACTTGCCCAGGGTCACACAGCTGGGAAGTGTCTGAGGCCGGATTTTAACCTAGGACCTCCCGTCTCTGGGCCTGACACTCAATCTACTGAGCTACCCAGCTGCCCCCATAGATGTTTATTCTTGAGGCCCTTACAAAATCCTGGTTGGATATTGGTCAGCTTATCAATATTCTTCCTAAAATGTGGTACCTAGACCTGAAAATCATACTCCACCTGTTCTCTAATAAAAGCAGAGAGCAATAGTCCAATCTTTTCCCTCACTTTGTCCATGTGTTGTTGTGATTCAGTCATTCTGAATTGTGCCCTACTTTCTGTGACCCTAATCAAAATAGTTTTCTTGACAAGGATACTAGATTGGTTTGCCATTTACTTCTTTAAAAAATTTTGCAGATGAGTAAACTGAAGTAACTAAGGTTGAATGACTTGCCCAAGGTCACATAGCTAGTTAGTGTGTGATGCCAGATTTTAATTGGAGATGATCTATGTATATAACTCCAGGTCTAGTACTCTATCCCCTGAGTGACCTAGCAACTACACACTTGTGTTTCTTTAAACATAGCCTGTGGTTATCTTAGCTTTTTAAAGTTGCCTCATCTGAATTATAGGGAGCTTGCTGTCCACAAAACCTTTTCAGATTAACTACTCTCTAGCCATACTTCCCTTAATTAATATTTATAAAGTTGATAATTTTTTTAAACCCTTGTACTTCGGTGTATTGTCTCATAGGTGGAAGATTGGTAAGGGTGGGCAATGGGGGTCAAGTGACTTGCCCAGGGTCACATAGCTGGGAAGTGGCTGAGGCCGGGTTTGAACCTAGGACCTCCTGTCTCTAGGCCTGACTCTCACTCCACTGAGCTACCCAGCTGCCCCCTAAAGTTGATAATTTTAACCTAAAATAAGCAATTTTTAACCTAAGACTTCACATTTATCCATATTGTATATTATTACACTAGAAATGGCTCAATCTTTGAAACAGTGTACATCTTTATATATCCTTATTCTTACATAATGCTATCTCTCCCAATTTATGTCACATGAAAATCTGATGAGCATAAATACAAAACCTTTTTTCCTAGTCACTGAAAAAAATTATTACGCAAAATAGGGCCCAGAGTTCTATAGAACTCCAGCGTGGATCTCACTATAACCTGACTGAGCAATTAATGATTACCATTTGGGCTCCTGAATGGCTTGGCCATATTTCTTCAAGTTATCCACAAGAGAGCATGAGAAGAGATGTGGTTAATGCTTTGCCAAAATCTCTCTAGCACTCCCTCATCAAGTAAATGAGGTTAAGCTGGCATGAACTGTTCATAATGAAGCCACTCCATTCCTTATTAATTCTGTGATTTGAAGGAAAAGAGATGTTTTTAAAGGAAAAGTGATGAGTAGTAGTAACTTTCAAATGAGCATACTTAAAAACAAAAAGCATAGTGATGTTTAGGACTGTATATATTGGCTTGAATTACAAATTGTGATTGAGTCCCCTTGGCCAAGCTTATTGGCTGAAGCTAAATATTCAGGATGTCCACAAGCAAACAAACAAAACAAAATAAAATTTTGTTTTCGGGCTATGGAAATTACTTTGAAAAGTAACGTTTTCTTTATAGCTAACATTGGAAAATCAATGAATAGTAAAAGGGTAAAAACCTTAATTTCTGGCTTCCTAAATGTTTTGACTCAAAATTTCCTTTGAAAAACCAAATAATATTATAGTGATGCTGCAGTAAGAGCCAGAGGAATGTTGTCTAGGCAGCATGAGTGGCCTCAAGCCATGATGAGACTGTCCAAACCAACTTTGCAGAACAGATTCTTAATTATAATGAGGCTATTTCTCATCTCCTCCCTTAACCAGATTGTGTTGTAGAGTTTTTAAAAAAAATACTGAGTAAATATTCTGGCTTGAGGAGGAAAAATATTTGTAGATTGGGCTTCATTAGCTTGCCCTGAATTTAGACTCATGTGGGATTCTTACTGGTGGCAGTGGTATTTCTTTATATTTGTAGAGCACTTTTTAACTATTTGGGGGTGCTATCACATTTCTGATCTCAATAGATAATCATTACCTTCTTTAAAATAAGAAATACACTGATAACCTGGAGCATGTAGGGATGGGAAAGTGATCAGTTTGAAATGAGGATCAGCAGAAGAAATTGAGGATTTCTTAATATGGAAAATAAGGCTTGGGTGAGGGTGTAGAGTGCAGAACATAATCACTAGTTTCAAGTATTTGAAGGTATGTCAAGTTAAAGAGATTAAATGTGTTCTGTTAGATCCCAGGTGGCAGAACTGAGAGTAATGGACAGAAACTCGAGAGAAGCAAATTTTAGCTCAATGTAAGGAAAATCATTTTGACAAACAGAATTGTACACAAGAGGAAAGTATTGACTTAGGAAGTAGTGAGTTCTCTATTAATGAAGGACTTCAAGCAGAGGTGGGATCATCATTCATTAAGAATACTATAGGGAAAATAATGATTTAAGATTAGATGACTTGAAGATCTTAGATACTATATTTTTAAAATGAGAAAACTGAAGCAAAAATAGTTTATAATAAATCAAAGTAATAGCTGGGACTAGGTCCCAAAGTAGCCTTGACTCAGACTTTATCCCTATCCCTGAGACTTGGACACATGAATTTGTCCCCTAGAATGAATACTTGAGAAATTTGAGCCCTGTTCTGACCCTTATATACATGCAACTTTCTCATAAAAATCCAGTCTAATCCCTATTGTCAATCTATATTGCAGGTCCAGAAGTCCTTAGAGAAAGAAACTTCAGGCCCTTCTTCTGATCAAAGAATCCATTTAGCATCTAATTGCAAAAGCCACAAGTATAGTTTGGCTTACAAGAGACAGAACACGACTCATTTTGAGCCCAACATAAATATTGAATCTAGAAGCAAGAAGGGACTTAGGAAAATTTTCTTTATGTTGAGGTGAAATCTGCCTTTTTGCACCACCTAACTTTACTACTATAGTTCTGACCTATGGTCAAGTGAAACAAAGTTAATACTTGGTCTATGTGACAGCTGCCTTTCAAATATTTAGACAGCTATCATGTTGTGCTTCTAAATCTTATGACTCATTGTCTCAGTTCTTATAGTTGGGATATGGAGATAAGCTTTGCTCAGACAGCATGTCTTTGAGTATTCTTCCTGTCTTCTTCACCTTCTCTTTGCCCAACACATTATCAACGTTTACTCCAAACTGAATGCAATACTTTGCCATATAGTCCTCTGAAGAGGCTAGATTAATAATAGAACTATCACATCCCTTGTTCTGGATACCAGATATCCTAATGTAATTTAAGACTACATGGACTCTCTTGGTTGTTATGTCCCACTGCACTTTGTTCTTTCAGTATAAAAAGCCCTCAGGGATTTCTTTTGGCCCTATTTTCCCTAACTAATAAGTACTTCTAAGAAAGAAGGATCATAGTATAATATAGTATGAGTTCAATGTGAGGTCACAGAGTCTTAACGGTGCCACTTCCTATGTGTGTATGTGATGTTGATCAGGCTATTAAAATTTTCCATTTCTCAATTACCTCAGTAAAATGGAGGTGGCAGGGAGCACAACTTGATATTCAAATCATTCCCAGTTATAAATCAATTATTTTGTGATTATGTGCCTTTTTAAATGAAATGGAGGACTTTGCATGTATTCCTGCTACATTTTATCTTATAAGAATCAGTCTATTCTTCAAAAATTTATGGATTCAAAAAACCTGGGGGGTCAGAGTCAAGATGGAGGCTTAGAAGTAGCAAAAGTTGATTCCTCTGTGAAAACTCTTCCATGCCAATGAAAAACGAAGTACTTCAAGGGGAACAGAATACTCAATCCAACAAGAAGATAGAGTCAGGGGACCCTCCTGATACATTCAACTCAAAAAGTATGCAGAAAAGGCTGAATTCTTAGGTTTAAGGAAAAGAAAGAAAGAAGGTCCCAGGGCCACTCCCCTACCTACTGTGCTGAGACTCCAGCAGTTAGTGGGATCTCAGGGCCAGGCCTCCAACCAGGACAGAGTACCTTGTTACCATAACTACACAAAGCTCAGGACTCTGATCACACCTGGCAAGGAGGCAGCTGGAGCAGAGAAGAGGCCAGGCTGGTTGCAGCCTTCAGCCACCATACCTCCATCTTAGGCCTCTGCTGCTGGAAGTTTTGGCCTTAAGGCACATTCAGCTTTGCAGATCAGCTCAACTGGCTTAATTCAGTTTGTCAATAGTGCAGAGCAGAAGCCTCTAGAGGACAGGAAAGCCTAAACTCATAGAGCTAGCAGAAAAACCAGGAGAACAAGTATACAAAATAGAACGCCAAACTCAACAACAAGACAGAGACATAGGTCTCTCCTACTCTATTCAATCTGAAAGGTACAAAGATAAAGTTGAATCCTCGGATATAAGGGAAAGATCCAACACCTCTCCCCCACCTACTGGGCTGAGACCTACAGTAGGAATCAGGCTGACTGGGATCCCAGGATGAAGGCTATAATTGCAACAGAGTACTACCTTGGTACCACCACAGGAAGCTTAAGGCTCTGACCAGGCAGCTGGCAGGGAGGAGGCTGGCAGAAAGGAGTAGAGCAAGGAGGAGAGTAACTACCTTCAGTCTCCACACCTTCACTTTCACCTTTAGCCTCTGCTGGCAGCTGGGGAAGATCTGGCCTCAGGGCACATTAATATAACAGATTAGCTCCATCAGCCTAATCCAGTTAATCAACAGAGCAGAGAAGAAACCCCTTCAGGGAATAAAAGCCCAAACTCACAGATTCATCAAGTAAACAGAAGAGCAAGAATATAGTCAGCGAATAAGGAGGGGGAAAGAAGGAAAAAATGAGTAAACAACAGAAAAAGAAAAAAGAAATTACAATTGACAGCTTCTATTCAAGTAATAAACAAAGAAGAAATGATAGGAGGACCAAGGACTCCAAGCTAAATCTCAGGAACTCCAGTGAATTGGACTCAGACTTTGGAAGAACTGAAAACACAATTCAAAAAACAATTAAGAGAGGTTAAAGAAAATTGGGAAAAGAACTTAAAAAGCAAAATAAGTCATCTGAAAACAGAAGCACATGAACTAAAACAAGAAAATAGTGTTCTAAAAGCCAGAATTGACCAGCTTGAAAATGAGGCAAAGAAAGTAAAAGATAAAAACAATGACCTATAAAGAAAGCAAAATAGATAAAAAGGGAAAAGAGGATCAAAAAGTCAGGGATGAAATTCAATCTTTAAAAATTAGAATTAAACAATTAAAAGGTAATGACTTCACAAGGCAGCAAGAATCTATAAAACAAAATCAAAAGAATTGAGGAAAATATGAAACACCTCAATGATAAAACAATAGACCTAGAAAATAGATCCAGGAGAAACAATTTAAGAATTATTGGACTCCCAGAAAATCATGACCAAAGAAAAATCTTGGACATCATTCTAGAGGAAATTATCCAAGAAGACTGCCCTGATATTCTTGAACAAGAGGGTAAAATGGAGATTGAAAGAATCCACAGATCACCTCCTACATTAAATACCCAATTGACAAAACCTAGGAATGTTATGGCCAAGTTCAAGAAATTCCAGACCAAGGAAAAATACTAGAAATAATTAAGATATCATAGAGCCACAGTCAGGATTACACAATACCTGGCTGCATCCACATTGAAATACTAGAAGGTATGGAATACGATATTCCAGAAAGCAAGGAACTGGGTCTACAACCAAGAATCAACTAGCCAGAAAAACTGACTAAATTCTTGCAGGGGAAAGTATGGCCATTTAATAAAATAGATTTCTAAGCATTCCTGAAGAAAAGATCAGACTTAAACAAAAAATTTGATGTCCCAATACAGAACTCAAGAGAATCACCAAAAGGTAATTAAGAAAGGAAAAAAAATTAAAGGACCCAATGAGTTCAAATGATTCATATTCCTATATGAAAAGATGATATTGGTAATTCTTTAAAAGTGTTATTATCATCAGGGTAGCTAGAAGAAGTATACCTAGAGGTTACAGTGATAATCTGTTGTGATATTGGAAATTTGGGTGTCCTTGAACTAATTTTGAAGTCCCCGATCTAAACTTCCTATGGAAGTTTAGATCGGGGACTTCAAACTACCTCTTTTCTGGATTGTGGAGCAGGAGCGAGGGTGGGAGGAGCAGGTAATGGCGGCTCCCTTTAAAATAACTCAACAGGCATGTGGCTTCATTTTTCTAAACGGCTTTCAATAAACTCATTGAAACTCTAATATTTTTAAATTTATCATTCTATATTAATTTTATTTCTTACACTGTATAGGATTATATATCATAAAAATATTAAACACTAGGGGTAAAAAAGAGGATAATACTATGAGAAATGTGAAAAGATATAAAATTGGGTAAATATATATTTCATAAAGAAGCACACAGCAGAAAGGGGAGAAGAAGACCAATACAATGGAAGGGAGAAAGAGGTGGGCAATAGTTAATACTTAAATCTTACTCTCATTGGATTCAGCTCAGAGATGGAAGAACAGTCAGATCCATCGGAGCAGAGAATTATATTGTGCCCTATAGAGAAGTAAAAGTGTAACAAATGGGCTGGTGGGAAGGGGAGCAATACAAGGGAAGGAGAGGTTGGGGGTCTTTTAAAAGGCACCATAGTAAGAGGAGAATAATAAGAAGGGAGGGGTGGTAAGGGGAGTAACAGAAAAAGGAAATGGGGGAGACTGACTATAAGTGAAAAGTTGGAGGGAAAGGTAAGAGGGATAAGAGAAAAGGCAGAATCAAAGGAGGAAGTCAAAATGGAGGGGAATACACAGACCGTAATCATAACTGAAAATGAATGGGATGAAAGCACTCATAAAAAGGAAGCAGATAGTAGAGTGGATTAAAAACCAGAATCTTACCATATGTTGTCTACAAGAAACACACATGAGGCAGGTAGACATACACGGGGTAAAGGTAAGAGGGTAGAGCAGAATTTACTGTGCTGAATCTGAGACAATGAGGCAAGAGTAGCAATTATGATCTCAGAAAAAGCTAAAGCAAAAATGAATCTGATTAGAGGGGCAGCTGGGTAGCTCAGTGGAGTGAGAGTCAGGCCTAGAGACAGGAGGTCCTAGGTTCAAACCCGGCCTCAGCCACTTTCCAGCTGTGTGACCCTGGGCAAGTCACTTGACCCCCATTGCTCACCCTTACCAATCTTCCACCTATGAGACAATACACCGAAGTACAAGGGTTTAAAAAAAAAAAAAACTTAAAAAAAAATGAATCTGATTAGAAGAGATAAGGAAGGTAATTACATCTTGAAGAAAGGTAGTATAAATAATGAAGAAATATCAGTACTCAATATATATGCACCAAATGGTATATATAGCATTCAGATTTCTAAAGGAGAGAAACTAAAGAAGCTTAAGGAGGAAATAAATAGTAAAATCATACTGGTGGGGAACCTCTACCTTCCCCTATGAGAACTACATAAATTGAAGTGAATGAAATTTAAGTAAAAGTAGAGCTAATAGATATCTAGAGAAAAATAAATAGGGGTTAAAAGGAACATACTTTCTTTTTCAGCAGCATGTGGCACATATACAAAGACTGACCATGTACTTAGGCATAAAAACATTGCAAACAAATGTAGGAAAAATTAATAAAATTGAAAGCAAAAGAACTATTGAACTAATAAGACTAGGAACTGGTACTTTGAAAAGACAAAATAGATAAAGTAACAATTAAATAAAAAAAGAAAGAAGAAATCATATTAATAGTATCAAAGATGAAAAGTTCAACCTCACCACTAAAGAGGAAATTAAGGTAATTATTAAGAGCTATTTTGTCTAATTACATGGCAATAAATATTACAATGTAGGTGAAATAGATGAATATTTGCAAAAATATAAACTGCCTAGATTAACAAAAAAGTAAATATAATATTTAAACAATCCTATCTCAGAGAAAGAAATTGAACAAGCCATCAAGGAATTCCCTAAGAAAAAATCCCCAGGGCTAGATGGATTCACAAGTGAATTCTATCAAACATTTAAAGAAATAATCCCAATACTATAAAAGCTATTTGACAAAATAAGCAAAGAAGGAGTTTTTTAACACAAATATAGTACTGATTCCAAAACTAGGCAGACCAAAAACAGAGAAAGAAAACTACAGACCAATCTCAATGAACAAAGATGCAAAAATCTTAAACAGAATACTAGCAAAAAGACTACAGCCTGGACAAGTCATTTGACCCCCATCGCCTACCCTTACCACTCTTCTGCCTTAGAGCCAATACACAGTATTGACTCCAGGATGGAAGGTGAGGGTTTAAAAAAAAAAAGACTACAGCAAATTATTACAAGAATTATTCACTATGACCAGGTGGGATTTATATCAGGAATGTAAAGATGGTTTAATATTGGGAAAACCATCCATATAATTGACCATATCAATAACCACACCAACAGAAATCACATGATTATCTCAATAGATGTAGAAAAGGTCTCTGACAAAATATAACACCCATTCCTATTGAAAACACTAGAAAATATAGGAATAGATGGGCCTTTCCTAAAATTAATAAACAGTATGTATTTAAAACCATCAGAAAGCATCATCTGCAATGGGGATAAATTAGAAGCCTTCCCAATAAGATCAGGAGTGAAACAAGGATGCCCATTATCACCTCTATTATATAACATTGTACTAGAAACACTAGCAATAGCAATTAGAGAAGAAAAAGAAATTGAAGGGATTAAAGTAGGCAATGAGGAAACTAAACTATAACTCTTTGCAGATGACATGATACTATTTAAAGAATTCTAGAAAATCAACTAAAAAGCTAGTGGAAATAATCAACAAATTTAGCAAAGTTTTTCTATATATTTCTATATATTTCCAACACAATTTAGCAGCAAGGGTTAGAAAGAGAAATTCCATTTTAAATCACCCTAGACAGGGGGCATCTGGGTAGCTCAGTGGATTGAGAGCCAGGCCTAGAGATGGGAGGTCCTAGGTTCAATCTGACCTCAGATACTTCCCAGCTGTGTGACCCTGGGCAAGTCACTTGACCCTCATTGCCTACCTTTACCACTCTTCTGCCTTGGAGCCAATACACAGTATTGACTCCAAGATGGAAGGTAAGTGTTTTAAAAAAATAAAATAAAATAAAATCACCCTAGACAATATAAAATATTTAGGAATCTATCTGCAAAGACAAACACTGGAATTATATGAACACAACTACAAAACACTTTCCACACAATTAAAACTAGATCTAAATAAATGGAAAAAATATTAATTGCTCATGGGTAGGATGAACTAATATAATAACAATGGCAATCCTACCCAAATTAACTTACTTATTCAGTGCCATACCTATCAAACTACCAAGAAACTTGTTTATAGAATTAGAAAAATATTATAATAAATTTCATTTGGAAGAACAAAAGATCAAGAATATCAAGAGAACTAATGAAAAAATGCAAAGGATGGGGGGACCTAGCAGTACCAGATTTTAAACTGTACTATAAAACTGTATTATAAAAGTACTATTGGTTATCAAAACAATATGGTAATGGCTAAGAGACAGAAGGGTAGATCAATTAAATAGACTTGTGGTAAATGACACCTCAGCAAGATAGTGTATGATAAACTCAAAGATCCTAGATTTTTGGACAAGAACCCTTTTTTTTGACAAAAATCGCTGGGAAAATTGGAAAACAGTATGGGAGAGATTAGGTTTAGATCAACATCTCACACCCAAACTAAGATAAATTCAGAATGGGTAAGTGACTTAAATATAAAGAGTAAAACAGATGAACATAGAATAGATCTACGGGAAAGGAAAGAATTTAAGATGAGGCAAAAGACAGAGAATATTACAAAATGTAAAATGAATAATTTAGATTAGATTAAATTAAATTAAATAAATTTTTTATATAGAAAACCAATGAAAACAAAATTAGAAGAGAAGCACAAATTGAGAAAAAATCTTTTAAACAAAAACCTCTGACAAAGGTCTAATTAATCAAGCCATTTCCCAATTGATAAATGGTCAAGGAACATAAATAGGCAATTTTCAGCTAAAGAAATCAAAACTATTAATAAACACATAAAAAGTGTTCTAAATCTCTCATAAATAGAGAAATTAAGGTAAAAATAACTCTGAGGTACTACCTCACACCTAGCAGATTGACCAATATGACAGTAAAGGAAAATAATAAATGTTGGAGAGGATGTGGCAAAATTGGGACACTAATGTATTTCTGGTGGAGTTGTGAATTGATCCAACCATTCTGGAAGTCAATTTGGAACTATACCCAAAGGGCTTTAGAAGATTTCCTTCTCTTTTATCCAGCCATACCACTACTGGGTTTGTACTCCAAAAAGATAATAGGGAAAAAGGCTTGTACAAAAATATTTATAGCCTAACTCTTCGTAGTGGCAAAAAAAAAAGTGGAAAATGGGAAAAAGAAGAGTGTCCATTGATTGGGGAATGGCTGAACAAACTGTGTTTGGTGATGGAATACTATTGTATATTTGTATTTGGTGATGAACAAACTGTTGGTAATGGAATACTATTGTGCTAAAAGGAATAATGAACTGGAGGAACAATAATGTGAACTGGAAAGACCTCCAGGAATTGATGCAGAGCGAAGGGAGCAGAGCCAGAAGAACATTGTACACAGAGACCAATACACTGGTAAAATAGAATGTAATGGAGTTCTGTACTAGCAGCAATGCAATTACACAGGACAATTCTGAGGGACTTATGAAAAAGAACGCTACCTACATTCAGAGGAAGAACTTTGAGAGCAGAAACTCAGAAGAAAAACATATGATTGATCACATGGTTCAATGGGGATATGATTAGGGTTTTGATATTAAAGAATCACTCTACTGCAAATATGAATAACATGGAAATAGGATTTGAACAATGATACATGTATAACCCAGTAGAATTGCTTGGCAGCTCAGGGAGGGGGGGAGGGAAAAGAGGAGGGAAAGAATATAAATCATGTAACCATTGAAAAATATTCTAAATAAATAAATTAATTTTTTAAAATATAAATAAATAAATAAAAACTTAAAACCTTAAAAAATTATGGATTCCAATTCTCCATTTTGGAGATAATAAAAAATTATGGATTCCAACTCATTATTGTTATAGCAAAAGTTAAGGTAAAGTGTAAGTCTGCAGATGGACAGCAGAGGCCAAGATTCTGGAATCCTGGGAAGTGTTGTTGGAATGGGACAGTTAGGCCTAGGAAGTAATTTTTCTTTTCTCTGGGTGGACCAGAGGAGATTAGCTATTTCTTTTGGTAATTTATGGCCTGATCTTCCCATTCTTCCTGCTACTTGGATTATCCTGTTTCCCTGGTGGCTGTTTTGACATCTGTGCGGTCCCTGTGCTGATCTGGTGACAACTGGCAGCTGAGCATGAGTCCGGGCCTTGAACTTGGATCTTGGTCCGTCTTTAGGCCTTGTCAGACTTACACACAGACCCTTTCCTTAACTTTTCCTATAACATCATCTTACATTTTCCCCTCAGTTTCATGTAATATACAAATTTTATGAGGATGTTATTTATGCCTTCATTGAAGTAAATGATAAAAACATTAAACAGAACCGATATCTTTTATAGGTAGTCATCAGGTTTCTTGTGGAATACCCTGCATGACAGGTAAGCTCACTACCTAATAAAGCAGTCTATTTCATTTTTAGAACTGTTTTATTATTAACTCAACTGAGTACATTTGTACCAAAAAGTCTCTTATTCGAACTTAGCTTCTAGGCTGAACCTATTATCCATGTACTAACAGCAACAGCCACAATGTCTTTAAGTAAAGTTGGAAGCAGCCATACCCTTTACAGGTAAGGAAAGGAAGGGAATAAGCATTTATGCAGCTCATACTATGCTAGTCACGATTCCAAGTACTTTTTTTTTATTAAATATCATTCCATTTGTAGAAAAATGTGTCCACTTCTGACACCTACAGATAATCCCTGTCTTCATACAGAATGCTCTCCTTTAAGTCAATGAAGCTGCCTCCCTGAAGCAATGCTGAGGTGCTGAGCAAATGAGGGTGCACAGCAGTTTGACCAAATACATAAGAAACATATTCTCTGCTATCCTAAAGAGTTACTTATTTCCTTCTCTTGTGTGTGTGGTGTACCCTGCTGAAGTGCCATCGTCATCACATCACTCTCCTGCTCAAAGACTTCAATGGTTCCCCATTGTCTACAGGCAGTGTAAACTCTATTCAAAGCCTTGCTCAGTACGGCCCTAATCTGACTTTCTAGCTTAGTGTCACAATGACTCCCTCCTTTCCAGTGATCTGTAGTACTTATAGGGGCAACTACATGGCATACTGGAAAAAGCACTGGGATTGGAGACAGAAAGTCATGAGTTCAAATATGGCCTCAGATACTTAGTAGCTGTGTGAGCAAACTGGAGAAAGAAATGGCAAACCACTGCAGTATCTCTGTCAAGGAAACCCTAAGTGGGGTCACAAAGAATCAGACATGACTTGAATAACTGAATAAGGATAAAAAAATAGAACTTACAAGCAGTTAGGTCCAGCTCCTCAGGGCCTTCCAAATACACCTCAAGCTTTCTCACCACTAGAGTTCTATCCATTCCCCACATTCCCTAGGACACTGGGAGATAGGTATTGTGCATCGTGTCTTCTACATTTTTGTATTGTGTAGAGAAGCCTATCATAAGGTTATGCAGAGAACAGGAGTTTGGGAAGCGGATATTGATATGATTGATTAATGATGTACTCTGATGCTCCCACCTGTATGCCAGCCCCCTCTGGGACAGTGATCTTCCACACACAATTGAGACTGTTCAGGTAGGGTTCTGGGAAGCCAGGAGACAGGATTGTTCCTTTGCGCTCTGTTAGGTTCCCTCCACAAGGCACTGCAAGAGGGAAAGATCAGTTCTTGTAAGGAACTTATTCTGTAACATGAGGAGATTCCCTAGTCAGCCTTCTGATTTCACTGATTTCCATATTAAGGCTTTGTTCTGGTTTTGCAGACTGGTACCCCTGCAAAAATGGAGTTTTGACTGAGTATGAAGCATAGCTTGGGTCATGGAAGTAACAAATGCTGGTCTGATCTAAGACCAATCTAGTGGAGAGAAGTAGAGATTTGTTAGTACAATCCCTCATTTCAAAGGAATTCTACAAAGCCCAGTGTTTAGTCTTCTCTGGTCTCTTCAAGATTACAGTATTCTAAAATGGCTGGGATTTGCTTAGCCTAAATTAGAACATCTTAGCCCACTTTCCCTACCTAAGTTATAACTACTTGACATCTGGAGGTCTTCCAGTGTTGTTTTTATTTTTGTTTGAATAGAATTGACTTTCTGGAAGCAGTTATAGGTATGGCCTCATTTCCTGTTCAGACAAAGAGGAGGCCTGAGAATGAGCCAGACTGGTAGCAGCAAGGGAGACCAAAGAACTAACATGTCTTCTCATATCCTTATTAGACTAATGAATATGTCCACTAACCATATAAGAATATGGTTGGTATGTATTATAAATAAAATCTGTAGTCAGATCAAATGGGAGAGCTGTGTATGTTGAAACTCTGGACCAGATTAACATACTTTTCTTGATCCACCCATTAAATGTAGGCATTCTCTAAGACCCTGTGCTTGGCTCTTTTCTTTTCCTGTATTCTTTCCCTTGACAATCTCATGGCTTCCACTATCATCTCTATTAGAGAACTCCTAAATCTAATCATCAATCCTGAACTTTCTGTCAAGCTCTGGATTCAACTGCCCAGTTGCCTATTGGAATTCTCAACCCGAACACTTTCACAAACATATGAAGTACAAAAAAGCCCCCAAAAAAACTCATTTCCTGCAAATCTGTTACTCTTCTTGGCTTCTGTCAATGGTGCCACCATTCTTTCATTCACCCTGGATTGAAATCTTAGAGGCATCTCTGATTTCCTCTCCTTTATATCTCATCTCAAGTAAGCTGTCAATCTTTTGTGCTTCTATCTTTGCAATCTTCCTTGACATCTCTATTGCTATCCCCTTCCTTTAAATTCTCTTAACTTTTTTTCATGGCTATTATAACTGCCTCTAACAGGTATCTCAGCCTCTAGTCTGCCAATAATAAGCTAACCCTCATAATGATATATATGTATACACATACATATATATAACTATTACAAATGCATAAAATATTTGTGTATAAACTCCTATGCTAAGCTCTGGGGAAGATATATATATGTATATATATATATATTCATATATATATATGTGTGTGTGTGTGTATATATATGTGCATATATATTACCTAATATCCTTCTTCACATGAATATTATAGTTTAGTAGCAAAATATATCACATAGTCTATATTCCAAAAGAACTGTGATCTCATTATTGTGAATATTCCCTCATGCATTGCAAGTCATAACTCCTTTTATGTGCACTCTTATCCATGTCCCAAGAGGCTTTAACCACTATCTTGATCATCTCTTCCTCTTTCTCCATATTGTATTCCTTTTTACATTGGTAGCCATGCAAAAAAAAAAAAAAAACTCAAATGGCTGGCTTATTGGTAATGGGCTTCTCTCCACTATTACGGAAACATACATGAGCCCTTTGCAAAATGTCAGAACCTGCCAGATCTTAGACTCTGTTGACATGGCCTTCAAGAATCCATGGTCACTTCCCTATCATGATAAAAGATTAAAGTAAGATTTCACAGGCACATACGCAAGTACAGTAATTACAAAATAATTTATGTAGATAAAAATGTTGCAAACAGTTCTATGTGAAGATTAAGATGGGAGAAGCAATTATCGACTGAGGTGATCAGGAAGTGATCACCCACTGATGAATAAATATCAAAATTTGACATTCAAAGCTCTCTAAAATCTAGCTAGAATCTATTTTAGTCTAATATAGCAGAATCTTAAAATTTGAAATTTTTATTATATCCTATAACCAAAACATAAATCTCATCTACGATATTCATGAAAGAAGCTTTATAGCCTCTTCTTGAAAACCTCTTAGGGTCAAAGAACTAGAGCCATAGGAAACTGAGAGACAGTCTCTACATTGAGAACTTATTATCTCCTACAGTAACACATTTTCATTTCTTTTAATTGTTCTACATTTAGAAAGCTTTTTTCTACAAAGTGGAAATCTATCTCCCTGTAACTTCCTAGTTCTATTCTCCTCCTTTCATTTACTTACTCTCTCTACCAAGAATTCTGTGTTCCAAACAAACCAGATACTTGCTGTTGTTCCCTGAATTAATCCCCCACCCTCCAGCCTTCCTACTTTGCTCATAATTCCCCCTGTTTGGACTGTGCTCCTCCTCTCCATTCCCATCTTCACTATCAACATCTGTAACAATAATAATGAGAAGGACAAAGAGGAGGATGCCATGATAATAACAGAAGCAAGTATTTAAATACTGTTTTGATGTTTGGAAAATGCTTTACAAATATCCCATTTTATCGTCTCAAGTATCCTTAAAGATAAGACACTACTACTATTATCCCCATTTTGCAGTTTAGGAGATGGAGAAAGGCTGATGCTATGATTTATTCAGAGTAACATAACTAGTAAGTATCTGGACCTAGATTTAATACCCAGGTTTTCCTGACTTTAATTTCAGCACATTATCTACTTTGCAAGTTAGCTGCCTATCCTTCAAAGCCCAGATCAAATGCTATATCTACTATGAAGCCTTCTTTCATGTACCATTTGGTAATGATCTCATGGTTTTATCTGCTCTCATAGCTATTTCTTTGTATAAATTCTATGTACTTACATTCCATATGTATAGAGTTATTTGTGTATACATATAGTCATTATAATTAGACTAAAACCTCTGTGAAGGTAGAGACAATTTAAAAAATTGTGTCTTCGAGTAGCTAAAACAATACAGGAATGAATGAATGAATGAATGAAATCTAATCTTGAATTCTATATTTTAACCCATAGAGGCTTTTGGTCTGACATAGTCAATTCTCTATTTACAGAGGAGTAGAATTGTAGCAAGATTGCACAATAAGGAGAGAATACCAAACTCTTGGTTTTTCACTGAGGTTGGTTTGTGTTTTACAAATTTGTTTGGAGATTTAAGGTCATCACAAAAGATTTAAGGTCATCACACAAGTAGTGACCTCATTCAGTCTAATGGACAAGAGACCATATTGATAATCTCTTAGAACATAATTCCCACTCTGTTTACTTAAAAATGATTTTTTTTCTTGTGCTTTTGCTACTATCCCCAAACTCACACTTGCACAGCATCTGCTTGAAAACCTGTACTCTACACTGGCATCTGGTCCCCTCCAGCCCAGTCCAGCTCCATACACTCACCTACACAGATGGGAACAGAAACATTCCATTGGGCCAGTGCCCCAGGCACTGTAAGGCACTCGATATGACGGGAGCCCTGTAGGGAATATCCAGAGTTGCACTCGAAGTGGACAACAGCCCCTACTGAGAAATCACTTCCAATCCTCCTCCCATATCGGGGTTCAGGCACAGAGCTACACTGTGTGGCACTAGTTCGAGGTACCGCTATATGAGAGAGAGTAATAAAAAGAGAGACCATTGACCTGGCAATTGCACCACAAATGTAGCTCTTTTATTGTTGCCCAGAATTAAAATCTAGAAACAGGCTAATTCAAAGGTATTTTACTTCTAAGACAGTAATGGTGAACCTTTTAGAAATGAAGTGCCAGGCCTTACCCCCCAACCCCTTACCCCAGAACAAGTGCCATGCCCACCCCTCCCAGAGACAGTGTGCTATGCTCCTCCCTGCCCACCAAATGTCAGGCTTGCCCTACCAACCCCCCCTTTACCCTACACATGGAAGGGAGAATGTGTTCCCATTGGGTTGCTGGGCAGAGGGGTGGGTGAAGTGAGGAATGTCCTTAGCACCTGTAGAGAAGGGGAGGGGAGTGGCCCGAGTGCTCTGCTCCCCTCCAAATCTGCTGTCTGTGAGGTACCTACCTTACTCTCTGTACCCTGCCCACCTTACCCACTGTGAACTCCCATTGGACTGCTAGGCAGAGGGGCAGATGATATGAAAAAATGTCATCAGGCACAGTGAAGAGATGGGGAGGGGAGCAGCTCCTCCCGAGTCCCTCTGCCTTTCTAGGGGTGGAAAGCAGCCAACTGTGGGGGTGGAAGGCAGCCAAGTGCCCAAAGAGAGTGCTCTACATGCCATCTTTGGCACCTGTACTATAGTTCACCATCACTGTTCTAAGATGTTTACATATTCTTTGAAGAAAGATATCCAAGGATCATGACCATTTTGCAGATAGGACAAGTAAAACTATATTTTGATCAAAATTACTTGATGAGCCTGGGTCAATGAACCCAAGTATCCTACCCTACACAATCGTAGGGTGAAAAGGATACTATAGGGTAGAGATAAAAGGAATTCTTTCATTTCATGGAAAAGTAGAGGAAAGTATTATAGTAATATACTGTTGTGTAGTATAGTAGAGCAAGTCAAGTTCATTGCATCAACACTAACACCAGAACCTGCAAATAGGGAGAATAAGTCTGGTATATATACTTTATCATACTGGTCAAAATATGATGTTAAATAGTGAACAGAAATTATGCAGTAATATATAACATAATTACTTCTTTCTTCTCTTCCCTTCCCTACTTCCAGGCTAGAATTCCAGCCATGAGAGCTATTTATAGGTCAAACAAGTGAAGTCTTTATCTTCAAAATATTTCTGAGAGATGTATTTCCAGAAAACTCCAATGTACATTTGACCCAGGACCCTGGAAACATGGTGCAGCTAAGCTACAGACAGTGATAAAGCCCCAACAAAGTCTAGTGAATGTTGAGTTCCTGGGCCCTGGGTGGTTAAGTTCCTGAGCAAAGCACCAGTGTGACCAGTGGCATGCTCTAAAATGGGAAATCTTAATCTTTTTGTCCCTTGGAAGTTGGTATGTCTGTGGATCCCTTCTCTTCAAAAAAAAAAAAATATATATATATATATATATATATGGGATTATACAGAAAAACAATAATTGTAGGATGTAGTTATCAAAATATTAAAATAACTTCATGGATCCCTGATTAAGAATCTCTCATGTAAACCAAACGGTATTCAAACCTGGATGCCCAAGGATTTTACTCTGCTGATTACCAACTGCTGCAAATTAAGAGGGGAGCTAAGAGGTGAACCTGGGCCCTTAGACTATGGCTCTAAGTTTTCATAACTTCATATAAACCAGTATCATATAAATACCTAAGGGTTATGTGGACCTTAGAAAGATAACCCTTATCTAAAGATCTTTGGCAAGAATATAAAATCTAGTGGTTGGACTGTGTCCATACAAAAAGGGTCTTGATCATGTAAGTTCCCAAATGACAGATCTTTATTGATCTAGTTGGAAGCAAACTCTCTCTCCCTCATCTTACCTACCTTGGTAGACAAAGTGAAATCCCCTAGCTGTTGCTTGGCCTTTGGCACTGAACTTAATTAACACTTGATTGGAGGTGGCCAAGGGCAGTGATTCTCCTAAGGAAAAAATGGTGAGAAGTGAGAGAGTGACCAAAGGATCATGGTTAGTCTAGCTAAAATTTGTCACAGAAGATATTTTCTTTCTCAGATAAGGTTATGCCTAGGCCTTCTGGAAAACAAACAAACAAACACAACTCCTTACTAGAAAACTGAAGCAGACCAGAAAGATCAGAACATTCCAAAACTTTGAAGCTCTAAGGAACCTTAGAAACTACCTAGTTCAAAGACTTCATTTTACAAATAAGTGAAGTAAAAGCCCAGAGATGTGAAATGATGTGCATTGAGGTCGTTTGATAAATAGCAAAGTCAAAATCAAGTCCATTGAATGCCAACCTGGGGCTCAGGCTACCTGCAATAGATATAGATGATGAAATCTAAAAATGCTTTCATATCCATGTTCCCTTCATTTGATCCTTACACCAATCCTGAGGAGCAGCTAAGGCAGTTATCTCCATGTTACAGATAAGAGAACTTACCTAGGAGACAAGCCAAAGGCAACAGAGCTGACCAATTTTCCAGTTCTATCAGGCTTGGCCATCTCCTGGCCAAATTCTCTTATTTTGGGCAAGAATAATGATTCTACCCAGCAAAGCCACAGCACCTTTTTTTTGGCCACTACTCCCTAATTTGTGGAGCAGCAGAATGAAGCAGAAGATAAAGCACTTGGCCTGGATTCAGGAAGACCTGAGTTCAAATCTCAGACACTTTAGCTCTGTGATGCTGGGCAAGTCACTGAATCTCTATCTGTCTCAGTCTTTATCTGTAAAATGGAGGTAATAATAACAGCTGTCTCCCTGGGTGGTTATGAGGATTAAGAGAGAAAATTGTAAGGTACTTAGTACAGTGTCTGCCATATTGTAAGCACCATATAAATCAGTGGTTCCCAAACTTTTTGGCCTACCACCCCCTTTCCAGAAAAAAATATTACTTAGCCCCCTGGAAATTAATTTTTTTTTAATTTTAATAGCAATTAATAGGAAAGATAAATGCACCTTTGGCCATCACTGCCTCCCTGGATCGCTGCAGCACCCACCAGGGGGAGGTGGCGCCCACTTTGGGAATCACTGTTATAATTGTCAGCTAGTATCTCCCCCTACTAAAATATTAACTCCTTGAGGGCTGAGACTGTTGCTGTTGTTTTTGTTTGTATCCCAAGTTTTTAGCATAGTGTTTGTTACAAAATAAATTCCCAAACAAATGTTTTTCTTTCATGCTTTCATTTGTAAATAATATAACTTGTAATTCTAAAAAAAAAGTTTAGTCTGTCAAATAAATCAAATAAATGCTCAATTGTTTAGGAGAGGGAGTAGTATCAGCTCAAGTTATTGTGTGTATGTATAGACTCTGAATATTTATGTTTCTGCCAGAATAACACTGAATTAAACAAACATTTAATCTTAAAAAAGACATTTAATCTGATGAAAATCCTTTTGTTATGTTCTAGGAAAGGGTTCAGTATCAGGGCATAAAAACAGAACTGTATCTTAAATTCCCTTTAGGATAAACCTTGGCCCTTTCACCTCTTATTTCCCCCTTTCAAGGCTTCTCTCCCCTTCTTAGGCATATTATCCAGTACCTGTGTGGGACCCAGAAAGGGAGCTGAGGAGCCTTGAGTGCTGATTGTGTCCATCATGAACTTCCACTACATCATTGAGGGCTGTATGAAAGAAGGCAAACTGGCCAAATACCACTGCAGAGGAAACGGAGGTCAGGTAGAACTCAGCATATGAGTAGGAAGGCATATGAAAGAATCAGGAAACATTCTTCTCCTAAAATGTCCTATTTCATTCTTTTTAAGAATTTTTTTTAGTCAGCAAAAACACACTTTCTTTACCTCCCAAATCAACTCCTCCCTTAACAAAGGAAAAAAAAATCTCCTTTAAAAATATGAGTAGTCAAACAAAACAAATTACTACATTAGCTATTCCAAAAAGATTTATTTGTCTCATTTTGCACTCTGAGTCCTACATCTCTATCAGGAGGTAGGAAGCATGTTTCATTATTAGTCATATGCAATCCTTCAAATCTTATTTGTCCCCACTTCTGATCTTATCCCATTCTAACACTCATTGTCTATCTTTTCCTATAAAATTCTGAATGAGACAAATATCCTTCGTGAATACTTCCCTAATTTATCTCATGCAACTCTGATGGTTCCTCTACTTTATATCCCTACAAGACATATGGCTGGTAAAATATTCACATCTCTGTCTTATTTTTAAATGACTGAAGTTTGCTAAGGATTTAAACAGATTGGACCTGAAACTTGAGATACTGGCAGTAGCCACAGCTCAACTGGCCTAGCCCACTTCTCCCTTCATATCCCTTAGGCACAATATGAAGAAAAGAGAGAATAAGATCAAACCCCGATATATTCTGAATACCAGGAGATCAAATTTGATACTCTGCTTTATTTCCCAGAAAGGAGGTGCTTTAAGGAAAACAAAAATACAGTATAAATCAGACCACTTTAGGTGGATCGTGTGTACTGGGCATGCAGGAGATAATATATTTGAGACTGCTTCAGTTTGAATTATGGGGAAAGCACTAGGTACATGGAATTGTTAAATGTCTTTTTTTTAAAAACCCTTACCTTCTATCTTAGAATCAATACTATGTATTGGTTCTAAGGCAGAAGAGTGGTGAGGGCTAGGCAACGAGGGTTAAATGACTTGCCCAGGGTCACACAGCTAGGAAGTGTCTGAGGCCAGATTTGAACCTAGGACCTCCTGTCTCTAGGCCTGGCTCTCAATCCACTGAGCCACCCAGGTGCCCCCCACTAAATGTCTTCTTAGAAATACCCTGGGAACTCTCTACCACCCTAGACAGAGACCTCCCTCAACCACTTCTAATAAGTGCCCACTTAACCTTCACTTAGATAGTTCTAGTAATCAGGAATTAACACTTTGCAGAATTCAATAACTGGATAACCAATTATTTGAAAATTTATATTTATATTGAGCTGAAACACATATGGAGTAAGCAAGTCCCAAGTAGGGTTATAGGAGTTGTATTTATTAATAAGTATCCTCTCTGAGCAAAAGAAGCAATTGGCCTAAAACAGCCGGATATTTCTCAGGTTAAAAGAAAAAAAAAACAACTAGAAAGAAAAGTCTTTCTAAAGGGCTCCAATATCTGAAATAAAATATCTAGGGGACCTCCATTCCAACTTTGATCCTAAGCACCCCATCAGTGGGACATATGAGTCATGGAGTCACATGCAACCTGACACTGGAATTTCATGGTGTCCCCCCTGCATCCCAGCATAAGCATAATGGAGGGAGGAGTTATAGATTTAAAATACCAGTGCAAGAAGCAGAATGGTATTTTTTGTTCCTGCTCTTGAACTAATGATTTTTGGGTTGATTCTCTCCGGCTGCCATCTCTGATGGGTAAAGGTTTGGAAGTTGGCTGCAGCAAAGGATTGCATTTTTCACCTAAAATTAGATAGTCTATAAATCCCTTTTATCTATCTTTTGATTTCTCTTTACTAATTAATGATCTAGTAATAAGCCTCCAAATTATAGATCTATAGTAATAAGCCTCTGAATTCTGAATACCAGGAGATCAACTTTGATACTCTGTTTTATTTCCCAGAGGAAGTGCTTTAAGGAAAACAAAAATACAGTATAAATCAGACCACTTTAGGTGGATCCTGTGTACTGGGCAGGCAGGAGATAATATATTTGAGATTGCTTCAATTTGAATTATGGGGAAAGCACTAGGTACATGGAATCTAGTAATAGATCTAGTAATAAGCCTCCAAATTAATTTTTATAAGTGTACTCAATTTGGCATGTATTTTGCTAAAATTTGCTGAGAATACAGTGATCTATGAATATATATACTCACAGTGTGCCAATGGTAAATGTTACAATCCCTCTAATGGACTGGCTAGCACTAAATGTATTGTCATTTTTAAGACCCATCAAGACAAACTGAATAAATTAAGTCATGAGCCCATTAGGAGGTTCTTGTAAGATATCCTTAGTGTTAAAAAATTAGAAACACAGGATCATACAATTGGAATAGTATTCAGGACCTAGTCCAACCTGTATCCAAATAATAAATTTCCTCTACAATATCTCAATATCTCTGGCAAGTATTCTCTATAGTCTTCTGAAACATCTTCAACAACATGGAGTGCACTGATTCCTGAAACAAACTGTTCAATTTCAGGACAGATCTAATTGTTTATAAGTGCATCTTCATCCTGCAACATCAGTTTATTAGTTCTTCCTAACTTCCAAGGTAATTCTCCTTATGCTTTAAAACAACACTAAGCAGAATGATAGCCTTTAGCTTTAGATTAGATTAACAATCATCTA
Source organism: Gracilinanus agilis (assembly GCF_016433145.1). Taxonomy (NCBI): domain Eukaryota; kingdom Metazoa; phylum Chordata; class Mammalia; order Didelphimorphia; family Didelphidae; genus Gracilinanus; species Gracilinanus agilis. Next base: position 84,968,879 of record NC_058132.1, on the reverse strand, counting down.
ATGAAACCACTTCTATTTTTCAGATAGAAGGCAAAGGACATCGCCAAATTAATACAGGGAATAAATCACAAAGCCAGGGTCTGTGGCCTGGGACTCTCATTATAATACTAATTTTGTTTTTTTTTTTGTTTTGTTTTAATTAGAGTAGAATTTGGGTAAGGGAATTTGGACAGAGACTGGCTCTATGTAAGCAGGTTTCTCAGCAAAGAATGTTGTAAGGTTACAGATATCATTTCTGTCTTCAATTCTAGTTTATTTTCAATGTGTCAATTAGGACCTGAGAATCTAACTTTGTCTAATGACTCCTGGATTTATTTGTTCAAGAAGTTTTTTGTTTTGTTTTGTTTTTTTTGGTTTGTTTTTTAACTTAGTAGTTCTATAGGATTGGCTATGGGAATGTGAGAGCAAAAGATAAAGATCCTCCCCTTAGAAGCCAATCAGGTGGGAGGATAAAACTCATTCCTATACATAAAAAAAATCCCTATGCATATCACAACCATTGCTAGGCACAATCAAGAGTCATGAGAGTCGTCATTATCATGACTCCTACTGTGGCAGCAATAATACCTTCTACAATATGCATACGTATTGGGGATTGCCTGCATTTTGATCCCTTTCTGTGGGACATATACTCTGGCTCCTTGCCGAAAGACATATGTCCCGTTGAGACGACAGAATAACTCCTTATTGGTAATTTTCATGATTAAGCCTGAAAGGCATTCTGGGACACATCCTCTACATTTTCTTCCTTGGACTTGCAGTTTCTAACTTTTAGATAAAAGTGAGTAGACCATAGAGGGGACATACCATAGTCCTTTGGCACCATGATAAAATACAGGCAGACTTGTCCACGTGTATAATTTTGAGGGTAGTTGGGGGATAATACAACACCATCGGAACCCACATACTGGCCCCCACAGGGTGCTAAAAGAAAAAAACAGAGGGGCAGGTGACCACCAGCTTCATATCTCCCCATTCAGTCATTGTGCTCCCCAGGCCAAGCATCCCCCCACCCTCACTCCAGGGTAACATAGGGAAATGATGTCTGGTAAGTGTTGAAAACAGAGGTCTTCTTGCCCAAGAATATCTCTGTAGCCAACTCAGTAACTGGGGTGTCTCTGAAGGACCTTCTTAAAAATGCAAAGAGATCACACTGGCTGTCATGTATTTGCATGATAAAAATAACAAAGTCTTATCCAATGTTACCTAGTAAAACTAGGCCAGAAAGCATAAGTTACAGAACAGGTAAATTTTTAATAAGAAGGAATTGGGGCCCTACCATTCTGAGGGTGGCACTAAACACCTTTCGAGAGTTCAGAAAGTGGAAGCACTTGCAGGAGTGAAAGCACTGAAGAGCAAGTGATTCTGGCCAGTCCCAACCCAGGCTTCCCAAGCCAATGTTTTTGAGAAAACCAGAATGTGCATACTTGTGTCCATCTTATCTCTTAGCAGAGCTTCTCACAAAAACCATGTCTCCCTGAAAAGAGTACAGTGGGTCCCAAAAGAATCTGATCGAGGGTCCAGCAGCTCCTTCTTGTCACAATGAAGCCTAGCCAACACTTAATTGCTTAATACTTCCCTCCCTCTATAGTGTTGCCTTCCTTTGTTCTATAGCTCTGGCCAGCTATCTTTCTGAAAGGGCACTTAAGGAAACTTTTCCTTAAGTGAGGGGTGAGATAAATGTTCTTTCACATAAAGTATAGGGAAGGAGGAAAAAGGAGGTATACTTAAAACAGTAGTTCTTACTCTAGGATTTGTGCCATTTAAAAAATTATCTAACTACATTTTAATATAATTGATTTCCTTTGTAATCCACTGTATTTAGTTTATACATTTTAAAAATATGATTCTGAAAAGGAGTTCATGATCCCCCAAAAGTTAAGAAGTTCTGACTTAAAGGAAAACTACTCCTATAGAGAAAGGCTTGACTCAGAACATATAGATAATGTCCTTGTAATAATGGATAGTCAGAGTAGAGGGCATGAAAGACTCTTTTGCCCCGACATATTCTCCAAGGGCTACATTAAAATCTGAATCACCCTGGAAGGGTCATGCTTTTAAACATTAATCCTTCTAGGAATCTAGTTTTTAAACTAGAAGGGCTCTTAAAGCTTATCTAGTCCAAGCCCTTTATTTTATAGATGAATAAAATGAGGCCCAGAGATTTTGTGATTTGCTCACTTTTACAAAAGTAAGAAGTGGCAGAACCGGGATTCTGACACTTTAGTAACTGCTCTATTGGAGTTATCCAACACTTAAGTAATCTGGTAAACATTTGAGTTTACTACTAAGGCCTTACTTAACAGGCTAAAAGCTTATTTAGTTGGACCATATTTAATCTTATATTACTTTATTTATCCATCAACATATTATCTTCCTTACATTTTTAGTTTTTTTCTAATATCTTAGTTATCTGGATCCACCATAAAAGATGATAGCAGGAAAGGGCCAGGAGATAGAGGGGTGGGGTGAGTGTAGGAGACCAGAGAAAACAATCTGTCCAGTACAGTTTTGCAGAAAACTAGCAACCCTATCTTCATGCCACTAAAAATTGTCTCAAATGACATCTTTGTCAAAGTAGGCTCAGAAGTCTTTAATCTCTCCTTCTTAAACTATGCCTCAGTTCCCACTTGGTCTTCTCTCTCCTTGCTCCACAATTCCCTCTTCCTCAGTTCAGTCCTTCCATGGCTTAACTCTGGAGCCCACTCCAAAAGATTCCTCTCCTATGCTAATCACATCCAGAGTCATACAACCTGTACAGATAGGTCGGGGTTTATTCCACACAGGCTTCCCATCTGCTGCCAGGATGCAGGTCAGTGTAGAGGCACCTTCAATCACATAACCTCCATTACAGTAGTAGGTGATGGTGGAACCCAACTTCAGATCTGTTCCAGTTCGTGTTCCATTCTTGATGGAGCCAGGATCAAAACATGACTCCCGGGGATTTTCTGAAAAGAGACAAATCACCCCCAATCCCAGAGAAAGCATTATTTCCCCATTTACAATTAACCTGTTGGGAAACAGCTCAGCTTTAGAGGCATGGAGTAGAGGCTATGAGATTTCTGGTTTTATTTCCAAAAATCTTTTACTTTCAATTTTTTTTAAATTCTGTCTTAGAATCAATTCTAAGAGAGAAGAGTAGTAAGGGCTAGGCAACTGAGGTTGTGACTAGCCCAGAGTCACATAACCAGAAAATGTCTGAGGCTAGATTTGAACCTAGGACCTCCTGACTCAGGTCCTGGTGCTCTATCCACTGAGCCCAGTTGCCCCTTTACAGTAGAATCCTTTAGCTAATGTCATCTCATCATCCATTCTTCTGCCTCCAGGTAAGGCTTCTACTGATAAAACCCAGAAGCAAAGAAAAGTTTGTTAATTTTCTCAGAGGAACTCAGAAAATGCTATTCCACAATCATTTCATCTCTCAACTAACAATTCTGAGGCATTCCAGTGAATATAACTTTGATCACAACAGAGAGATTGTATATCAGTAACATTTAAGTGACTACCATATGGAAAAGCATAGAACTAGGTTCTGGGGAAACAAAAGACCAGTCCAAACATCCCTGTCCCCAAGGAATAGCATATAATCAGACAAGTCAATGCAAAGTGATTTGAGAAGTAGAGTATTTACAATTGAGGGAATCCATTACACAGAGGAGGTGACTCTTCAGTGGTGCCTTGAGGACAGAAAAAGATTTTTAGAAGGAGGGTAATATGGATATGAGTGATGTCTTGTGCAAATACACCCTGGTATAAGATGAGAATAACTAGTGGCCCTGTCTTAATTCAACCAATACTTACTAAATGCCTACCCTTTAAGGTACATATTAGGTGCTAAGGATAAAGGCAAAAAGAAACCAGGCCTTGCCCTCATAGAATATACATGCAACTTCAGGGAAACTACATGTATATAGACAAGTAAATACAATGTGATTACCAGGAGAAGAGAGAACACAACCATCTCCAAGAGGTTAGGCCTTGAGCTGAACCTTGAAGAGAACTTGTGTTTCCAAGAGAAAGAGGCAAGGAAGGAGAACAATTCAGGCAGGAGGAATAACTTATGTAAGTAAAGGCAGAGGAAAAAGGTGGAATACTATGTTCAGGAAAGTGCAAATTGGCCAGCTGAGGTGGAGCAGAGTACTTGAAGATGCAAAGCAATTTCAGTCTAGAATGCAAAATCAATTTAAAAAGATGTTACTGTTAGATTCCAAAGGAATTTAAATGGCAACCAGAAGAGCTAAGTAATTTGGTCACACAGCTAGTGAGGCCAAATTTGAACTCAGGAAGCTGAGTCTTTCTGACTCAAAGTCTGGCACTCTATCTATTGTGCTACCAAAATGTCCATTCTTTGTCATATAGAAAGCATGAATGTGAAGTATGGACTGGAGAAAGAAGAGAGCAGCTGGAGGCAAGGAGACCAGTTTATTCTATTTATTCAAAGAGTTTATTTTATGTTTATATATTTATTTGTTTTAAAACTTAGTAATATTAGAATAAATGACTAAAAATATAATAATATATGGGGAAGTGGCCATAAAGGGCATAATTCTTGAAGCATGAATAATTGCCACTGCCAAACCATGTAGGAGATTTTCTGAGCTGCTTTCATGTATGATGGTAAATCCCACATTCTACATTAGCACATGCACAAGTATTCTGAACCTCTTCTGTCCAAATAAGAGTAGAAGCTGGTATTTTGAAAAAACGGATAAAATAGACAAAGTATTGGTTAATCAAATTAAAAAAAGGAAAGAAGAAAACCAAATTAATGGTATCAAAGATGAAAAAGGAGACCTCACCTCTAATGAAGAGGAAGTTAAGGCAATCATTAAAAACCATTTTGCCCAATTATATAGCAATAAATTTAGTAATCTAGGTAATATGGATGAATATTTGCAAAAATATAAATTGCCTAGATTAACAGCAGAAGAAATAGAATACTTAAATAATCCAATATCAGAAAAAGAAATTGAACAGGCCATTAAAGAACTCCCTAAGAAAAAATTGCCAGGGCCTGATGGATTCACAAGTGAATTCTATCAAACATTAAAAGAACAATTAATCCCAATACTATACAAATTATTTGATATAATAAGCAAAGAAGGAGTCTTACCAAACTCTTTTTATGACACAAATATGATACTGATTCCAAAGCCAGGCAGATCAAAAACAGAGAAAGAAAATTACAGACCAATCTCCTTAATGAATATAGATGCAAAAATCTTAAATAGAATACTAGCAAAAAGACTCCAGTGAGTGATCAAGAGGGTTATTCATCATGATCAGGTGGGATTTATACCAGGAATGCAAAAATGGTTCAACATTAGGAAAACCATCCACATAATTGACCATATCAATAAGCAAACCAACAAAAACCACATACTGATAGTAATGAAAAGCCTTTTAATTTGCTGCTGAGCCAAAATTGAGTATGAATGCCAAAAGCTCCAATCCAAAAATTTTTTTCTCTCTTTATTCCTTGGTGATGAGCAAGGAAGAGATTTTGTAAGCCTCTGGGTAAAGCTAATTGTATTGGATAATGCTGACAATAGACTTCTTTCTTCATTCAGGACACCATGAAACCATGTATGAGGGACACTACAATTTTGCTATCTCTGAGTTAGGGGGTGTGTGTGTGTGTGTGTGTGTGTGTGTGTGTGTGTGTGTGTCTAGGTGGGAGGAGATAAAAGCATGAAATTGGGTAAGAAGAGAGAAGTAACTGATGAATGAGAAGTTGTGGAGCTAAGTCATGAATATTCAACAACTGACTAGCTATAAAAGGTGAGGGAAAGAAACTTAGGTGTTTGGAAGGGCCAGTGGTGCCTTTAGAGAAATAGGGAAGGAATTAGAAAGAGATGTGAGGTTCCATTTTCTGCATAATGAATTTTAGAAAACTATGAGACATTCAGGTAATTTCCAACAGGAAGTTAGTAATGAAGAACTCAAGCTCAGGAGAGATAAAACCTGGATGTGTAGAATTAGAAGTTATTTGAATAGAAATAATAATTAAAACCCATGAGAACTGATGGCATTCTAGTGGAAGTATGGAAAAAGCAGGAAAGCACTAGAACCCTGAGGTATATCTATCTATGCATAGGGAGTAGAACCTGGATAAAGATCCAGTAAAGAACACTGAGAAAGCAATGCACCAATACCCAGGAAGTAAAGTTATTCAGAAGGAGGGGATGGTTAATGGTATAAAAAACAGCTGTTTGGCTAGAGTATAAAAAGTATATCAAGAAGAATATTATGAAATAAGGCTGCAAAGAGAAATTAGAGACATTGTAGAGGGTCATAAATAACCATTGTAATAGTTAACATTTATACAATGCTTTAAGATTTTCAAAGCACATTTTTAGGATGATATTACTTGACCCCACACACCCACTGAGATAACAGTACTGAGAATTGCTAGCTACTAAGTTTAGGAGGAAGAAAGTGAAGTTAGGTCTCTTAATATTCAATCCAGTGCTCTCTCATTGCATATAGAATTGTCTCTCCAAATACTAGTATGAAGAGTTGGTATTTTACCTTAGAGATAATAGGAAGCCACTGAAGTTTCTTGAGCAGGAAAGTGATATGATCTAATCATGAAATACAACTCCCTTATTCTACAAACATTAGTAGTCACATAGCTCATATGCATGAGCATATCTAATACAGGTCTCATTCATGATGGAAATCTTTGGATCTGCAGAGAAGTTGTGAAGCACATTTTCACACTGAAACTTTGTCCCCAACAACCACGGATTTGAAAACTGAAAAAGGCTTTAAGTATTATCAAGTCCAATTTCCTTATTCTAGAGAGGATGAAATCAAGAACCAATAATAATAATAATAATACTTGGTTTCTGACTGAATTGTCCAGAGAGGGGTTATGCAGTCAGTCAGTCAGTGGTAAGGGGAGAACTAAACCCCAGATCACCAGACTCGAGTCCACTGCATTTTTTCAATAAACCACAGGAGAAAGTACAAGGCAGAGCAAAAGCCTAAGCAACTCCTCCTCTTGAGTATTAATATCAAAGCACTGGAATAATGGTGATGGTAAAACCTGCTCTAAGCTAAGGAAGATGTCAGGCCCCTAAAGTTTCTGTCTGCACTTCTCTACAGGATATCTTGTTCCCTAACATCTACCATATCAACCCATCAGTGTACTAACAATATTCAAGTGATTCCTCCCCATTAATAATTTCTAATTTATCTTGTATATAGCTGGCTTGTACATAGCTGTTTAAATGTTGTCTTTCCTTTAGAGTAGGAGCTCCTTGTGAACAGGGACTATCTTTTGCCTCTCTATCTCCAGTGCTTTGTGCAGCACTTGGCACATAGTCAGAGCTTAATAAATGTTCATTGACTGGCTAGATGCTTTACTACTCCTGCTGGCTAAATAAAATAATGTGATTTCTGTCTGAAATGAAGTCTCACAGGGTTGATTGTGATCACGGAGAAAGCAGCCTACCCGAAAGCAAACAACCATTGTAAAAAAAACAATCTGTTTTCTTTTCCTTGCCATGGCAAGAGAACCCAATTTCCAAAGGAAAATTCTAACTAGTTCCAAGAGGGTTTAGATTTATCTTCTTTTTAACTAGTTTGGCTTCCCCTTTCCCCCTTTTTAAAAATTATAATTAGGGTTTTTGATTAATTCTTACATCTATTAGTTTGAAAATTATCTAGAAAAGCCAGATATCATTGCAAATGTCAGGGCTTGGAAGAATGACAGTGAAGAAAAATTTAAATATAGTTTATTCTTGTGATTATTTTATGTGATTTATTTATAATAATAATATATAATACAAGGTGGCATTTACTTAGTACCTTATAGTCATATGATATATTATCTAATTGATTTGATTTTCAAAATGAGGAAAGGAACTGGATGATTTGAATACAATTATTATCAGAAGGTACTGTGATTTTGGACTCTTTTCTCCACCCCTTGCATGACCTAATTATGAGGTAGGTATTGTAAGTATTATCATTCCTTTTTTTTATATGGTGAAACTAAAGCTCAGGAAATTATGACTATACACAGTTAAACGGCTATTAAAGACTCCAACCCAGCTCATGAAATCCAAAGTCCAATTCATAGTTCTATTTATTATCTGTGCTAGTTTCTATAGGAGAACCCATCCAACAGAAAGTAAGATCCTTGATATCAAGGATTTCTGTTTTTGTCTTTATATTCCCAGAACCTAATAAAGTTTTTAGCATATAAAGGCACTTAACAAATGCTTGTTAAATGAATAAAATACCAATAGACCATGTAGATGGAGTCAGCTTCTTCCCAGGCCTAAGCTATTCCTCTGGCGAGTTAAAAATATAGTGTGGTGGTGGGGCAGCTGGGTGGCTTAGTGGATTGAGAGCCTGGCCCAGAGATGGGAGGTCCTGGGTTCAAATCTGATCTCTGATACTTCCTAGCTATGTGATCCTGGCCAAGTCACTTAGCCCCCATTGCCAAGCCCTTACCACTCTTCTGCCTTAGAGCCAATATACAGTATTGATTCTAAGATGGAAGGTAAGGGTTTTAAATTAAAAAAAATAAAAGAATAAAAAAAGTATAATATGGTAGAAACAGCACTGGACTGAGAATTAAGAAGCCTAGGTTTTAGGTTAACCAGGAATTACTTGTAGATACACACTCTGGCTCTAGGTTTTCTCCTCTGTAAAAAGAGAAGGCTTAACCAGATATTGCTAATGTATGCAAGAAAATGTTGCCATTTTATAATTCTATATACATAATGAACAATGATGATAGCTACATTTCCATCAAAATTGTTTTTGGTCTTAGAAAAGATGTTAATGCCCTCTAGGCTTCTGTTTTTTCCTTCTGCCTAATGGAGAGAATCCTTTCCAGTTTGTCTCCCTATAACCTGGAGAATGAGGAAAGTTAAATGAGAAAGTGGGTTGGAACTGCTTGGTATACCTCAGGATGAATCTGTATTACACTATTATTACAATTATTGTATTTAAGTCAACCATCTCTCTGTTCAGGAAATACCCATCCAATAATCTACTAACCTGAGGGGGATAACAAAATATAGCCACATAGAACTTGTCAAAACAACACCAACAGTATGATATCAGGGAAATAAAAAGAGGATTCTATTGACCCTCCTTCAATAGAATACGTGTTTTGAAGTGTGTCACCAATAGAATGAATTAGGTGCAATAAGACATCCAAACTCTAAATTGGCTTTTCTTGATATAATAAGACAGCTGGCCAAAGTTTCTAGCCAATGAGGTTAAGGGTTTCTTTGTAAGAATGCCATTAGAGACATGGGCTTGATATCAGAGATTTATTTTCTATCCACTGACATAGGTGTCTTTTATACTCAGCCCAATCCTCATATGTTTGGGGCATAGACATAAAGTTATTTTTCTTATAAGCAATCTCTCCTGCTCCTTCATATCACTCATGATTTATTAACTTTTTCTAGGAAAGGTGCAGGATCCAAATAATTCACTCCCAACATCTTGTTTTCTTTCTCAGTGTTCAACTTCAATTTGTGAGGCACTTCTACTGCTGCATCTGCTACTAACCCTCTCTGATCCTTAGCTCTTACTTGAGTTGTATGTAGTAAGTAGCCTATGCTTGGCATACAGAAGCCAGTGGAAGCATAGGCTTGGAGGCCAGGGGTATAAAAAAGATATTGTTTTCCTCCCAAAGTCGCAATCTATTTGGCTTAGGAAATAAGATATTTAAATAAGACAACCATTTCATGGATATTCTTCCAACATGACTCTAGGGAGTAACTATGAGGTAAAAAGAAAAGCAAGATTCAGAAGATCTAGATTCAAGTACTACTCTTGAAACTTTCAATGTAATGCTATGAAAATCCCTTCCTTTCTCTGGGTTTCAGTGACCATAACTATTAAAGGAGGGCAATCATATTGATATTACTTACCATACCAGGCTATTTATTGCAAAGATCAAATTAGATAATATCCATGAAGTGCTTTGTGACAATAAAATAAGCAGTGATGATGAGGGTTATTTCTTTGAGGCTCAATTTATTGAAAAAGAGAAGAATAATTTCCCTTTTAGTCAGTGCACAAGGGATAGCGCCCTGCCTAATAAGGGGGTATTGTGATGACCTGAATTATTGATTCAATTGAGAAAGACAAACAAATATCTTTTTGGCATTCAAATCCCAAGAAGTGAGGCATTTGACATAAACTTCCCAGCAGCAGAGATGTAGCCTATATATATTGGGGGACTGTACCAGAAGAAAATGAGCCAACATGGCAAAGAGAGGGATATCAATAAGTAAGTCCAGTCTAAAGACTATTCGCTCAATTTAGGAACAAAACAATGATGCATCATTACTTGCTTAAAAGTAGAGGTCGGTATAGTAGCAGCTTTTTAAACCTGTCTGGCCATCAAATTGGGGAATGTGTCAAATATAGCTATACTAAGAAAAGAAAATATATTAATCACCTTCTTGGTATTTCTCATTTAGGAAGAGAGAAGCATTATCATGGGGAGCTAAAAGCATGCTATAGATATTACCTGGGAAACTGAGAGGACTATGGCATCAAATAAAAAGGACAAGGACATATCAGGGTCTTCTGAGTGAAGGAAAAGCTGACTTGTGGTACAGAAGGCACCATTTATGTGAAATAGTCCAGTCTTTCAAAGGGAATGGATTGTAGTTGGATCCAGAATGTTGGGGACATGAATCAGCAGTACTCATGATGGAAGCCAATAGGCTAATAAAAAGAGGGAAACATTGGAAGTAGATTTCTAAAGGTAATAGCAGGCGAAAAGAAGAGATAAAATAATAAAGCTAGAGAAGAAAATCAAGAGAATATTAGACAAGAGTGGGTCAATGGTTACTCCTATAAAGGAGCAGAAACAAGGGGTCAACGTCAGCCTTCAGGTGACACATTTAAATGCATCTCAGAAAGGAATGAGAAGGGAGGGAGAACCTTTGATGTTGTGAGGAAATGAAAGGGTCAAGAAAAGTATGACATCAAGACTAGTATAGATGTTTACAAGAGAATCTCAAGTGATAGAAATACAGGAATGGAATAGTTTATAAACAGATATGAATGAGAAGATTAGAAGAGAGAGTTGAAGAGGAAAAAGAGAAGAGGGAGTGTGAAGGAAAGCACAAAAGACTAATTATATGCACCCAAGGCAGAGTAGAAAAGAAACAGAATCATGCAGTCTCAATAACGTTAGAATACAAAAAGGAAGAGAAGGGCAACTACAGAACTCATACAGTAGCTGAACTAGAGACACAGGACAATGGCAAGGAGAGAAAAGTAAAAATCATTTTATTTATAACTGATTAAACTGAATCTGTGGTTTGGTTGGTGGTAGGTAAAGAGATAAATGAGAAAGTAGAACTCAGAAATTTAAAGTTCAGAGATACAATGTAAGGTTATGGTTACCAATACCATGGCAGGATGTGGCTCCAAAGGAAGCTGATGTATTTCTCACTTTTCTCCAAGAGGAAGTTCCTTCCTGAGTTGGGAAGGCCCATGCCCAAGAAGTCAAAGGAACTGCCTTATTTTTCTTCCCCTATTTTCTTGGGAAGGGCAAATTTGACAGAGTCCCACTTACATAATACAAATGAAAGGGACTTTAGTGATTAACATTTCAACCCTCTCATCATTTTACTGAGGCCTATGAAGAAGTGACTTACCTAGGAATGTGTTCAGGTAGTGATGGAGTTGGGATTAGAACCCAAATCTCTGAATTCTAGACCAGGTCTCCTTACTCTATCACACAATGACCACCTCACCCCACCCTTCAACACTCCCATCCCCACTCTCTTTGGTCTAATGCCTTTGAAAACTATGGCTGCCCCCTCCTAATATCTGGTTCATTACCTGTATAATCAATGACGAAGCCCAAATTGCTCACAGATGCATCACTACGGAAGGCCAGGAATAGGCTGTTGCTGCTGCTCTCAATGCGTTCTGGGAGCTGAGAGCCATAGAAACTCCCAATCAGGGGACTATGGGAATCCAATCCATCATAGATATGAAGGAAGTCATAGCCAGGCTCCAAGTTAAAGCTGAGGGAAGAAACAGAACCTCCATCACCCACCACAGGTCAAACAGAAATGTCATAAAAGATATTAAGGGAATAAGAATAATAATAAAAGCTCACAAAATGCTTTGGGTACATCTTCTCATTTTATCTACTGCAAGGGCCTGATATGCCTTGGTTCTTACCTTAGGAGATAGAGGGCATCCGAAGGATCAGAAACTAAGTCCCCTGGAAGAGTGTAATATTAGAAGAATGTGCCATTTCCTACCTTCCCTTTTCTTCTCCCTCATCTTTCTCACTCACTTACATGCAGAAGCCTCTGGGGGAGAATATATACTCAATGTCCTTCCTCCAAATTAGATCAGGAGAGGGGGTCCACCACCTCACATGGATATCTTTTCAGCAGATCCTGCTCATATACTCAAATCCTTATAACAATACTGAAAAGTCCAGGGCAGATGAGGATGATCTCCAAAAAGTAGAAAACTCCTCTGTAAGTGAGAGATTTTTCCAGACAGGAAAGGACTAATATCTATAGCTTACTTCAAGTCTCTTCCTCCCTCATTCTCTATGCTACCCTAAGTCTCTCTAGATTCTCTAGAGCTGATCTGGGCGTTGCTCCCAACACACCTACCCTGGTCTCTCTTACAACAGTGTTGCTCCTTCAGCCTGTCTGTGCTAACCTATAATCCAGGGGGAGGCCTTCTATTAATTAATGCCTTTTATCTGTAATTCAAGAAAGATCAAGTTAGATTTCTAAGACAACATTTACTAAGAAACAGAGAGGAAAAAAAACACAAAAGCAAAGAAATGAATGAGTCTCTGGAGATTGAACTCCAGTCCCAGTTTAGTAAATATTTATTAAAAAGTTTACTAGTATATAATTCTTCTTGATTTGTTTTGCCTTCTCAATCGGTAGTAGAGAGGGCAGAGGGAGGGAGAGAATTCAGAACTGAAAATAAAAATAAAATTGCATTTACAAGAACATTTATTAAATGTCTACTATATAGAATGCTGTATGTAGGCACTGAAATGTATAGATGAGAAGTGGTATAATTTTAGCCCTCAAATAATTTATAAATAAATAGGAAAATCAGTAGTCTTGTATTATTAGTACCTGAGAAGAGAAGGATTTCAACAAGCAAAATAAAAATGGGGAAAGGCCTTCCAAATGTATGGATGTAAGAAGATGTAAAATGAATCTAGGAAATTGTGGTCCAGTTTGACTGGAATATAAACAGCATAAAAAGGCCATAACAACATAAGGTTTAAAAAGTAGGTTAGGGATGGATTGGTAGATGGTTTTGAATGCCAAACTGAGTTTGTATTTTTTCTGGCAGACGTTTTGAGCAGAGAACTGATTAATTCAGAAATAGATATTACGAAGATTGCTTTGGGAGCTGTGAGAATGATGGATTAAAAGGGGGAGATTATGGGGAGAAAAACCAGTTAGAAGTCTCTGACAATGATATAGGTGAAATACTTGGTTATTTGGGTAGTAGCCATGAAACTGGAAAGAAACATATCAGACTGTGGAGGTAGAATCAATAGGACTTAGCAGTTGCTTGAATATGGGAGGTAAAAGAAAAATAAAATTCAGTTATGCTGATGATATTATTTAGAGCCATGGAAAGCTAGGAAGAATGGAAGTTTAGCAGAAAAGATGATGCACTAAATTTTGGACATGATGAATCTGAGGTGATATCAAAGTATTTTGGTCAAGATTCAATTTTCATTGATCAGCAGAGTTCATTGGAAATTCAATACCTGTTTTCTCTACCTCACACCTTAACATTGTTTACCCATCTATCCCTTTTCTTTCTCTTTCTCTTTCCATTCTCATTATATTATTTCAGGCCTAATAGAATTGCTTCAAAACTGGTTTTGCCACTTCCGCCTTCTCATTGCTCTATTTCATTGTATACAGCACTATCAAATTAATCTTCCTAATTCATCACTTTGGATATATCTGCACATCCCTACTCTACCCTATATCCTACTTCCTACTCAAATATCTACAATGGCTCTACATTAATATTATGAGAAAAAAATATAAACCTCTAATCCTAGGACTCAATGCTCTCCCCAAACTGGTAGCAAACCTTTTGAGCTATAATTCTCATTACTCCTCTATACCAACCCTATGGCCCATGCCAAATGTATCTAGCTAGAAAGCAATTCTTAAGAAGATCTGGAGGTACTAGTAGACAGTAATCTCAATATGACTCTACAGTGTTCTTGTGATCTCAGGCTACATTAAGAGAGTAAAAATATCTTAAAAAGGAATTGATAGTCTTACTATATATACTGTGTCCTAGTCAGACAACAACTACAATCCAGTGCTCAGTTCAGGGATCACAAGGTCACTGATAAGAATGAGGGTGATCAAAAGAGGGCAACCAGAAAACCAGAATGACAAAGACTTAAGAGCATATCTGTCTTCTTTAGGACCATTAACTTTAATCACTTTGGTCTGAACTAATGAAATAGCCTCCTACTTGCCTCTTTATTTCATGTCTCTGCCCTATTCTAATCATCTCCTATTCAGCTACCAAAACAATCTCCTAAGAGCACAAGTCTTATCTAAAGCAAATCCTATTATCTCTTGGATAAATTCAAAATTCCCCAGACAAGTCATTCAGTGAATAAATATTTATTAAGCTCTTATTATGTTCAAAACCCTATACTAAAATCCTCAATATAAAGAAGAATAAGTCAGTCCCTGCTCTTAAGTCTAATGGGGAGACAATATGATGGACAAAGAGCTATATATAGGATCAATTGGAAATAATAGAGAGAAAGCACTAGAATTAAGAGGAATCAGGAAAGACTTCCAGTAGACTAGTTTAGTCTGGCTTCAAATTACGTATCCAGACTTATTTCATATTTTGTTGTTGCAGTTATTTTCAGTTATGTCCAACTTCTTGGGTCAGTGGGTTTGAGAATTTTCTTGGCATAGATATTAGAATGGTTTGCCATTTCTTTCTCCAGCTAATTTTACAGATGAAGAAACTGAGGAAAGCAGGATGAAGTGATTTGGCCAGGATCACACAGCTAGTATCTTACCCTCAAATACTACATTCTAGGCAAAATGGATTAACAGCAGTTTTCTTAAACTAACAATTCAATTTCCCATCCGCATGATTGCACAAGCCTTTCTGATATGTGGAAAGAACTGCCTACTCAACTCTGCCCCTCCAAACCTCTCATGGGATCAATTTATATACTGCTTCCTGCAGGAAACCTTCTCTGAGCCCTCTTATCAGAGTTCTTAACCTGGGATCCTTGAATTTATTTGAAAAAAATGATGTTTCAATATAATTGACTTCCTTTATAATCCTATGAGTTCTCTTTTATGTACTTAAACCATCATTCTGAGAAAGAATACAAAAGTTTCAGTAGGCTGCCAAGGGGGTTCTGGTACATTCTAAGAATCCAGAATCCTGATAAAGTTGTTAATGCTGGCACCTAAATACAATTTCTTGCATCTCCCAACATGATTGCAAATACCTTGAAGGCAGGGATGGAGGAGCATAGTTCCTTTAACATGCTATATATACTTGATATTTATGGAATCAATTTAAGAGAATAGCAATTGAATTTGAAATAATCATATATAGAATTAGATGAGAATTTGGTGAAAGTAGAGTAGGACTGTTGAATGGCATTGGGACCCAAATGAGATTTGACCAAAAATCTATAGTAGGTGAGATCCGCTTGATTTCATTTTTTTCGTTGTTCAGTAGTTATGAGGAAAATTAAGAGTTTAGACATTTAGTGAAATTAGTACCCAGGCTGTCAGATAAGACGTAAAGGTTCCAATGATGGAAGAGTGGCAAGAAAGGAAGGGATTCCTGAGAGATTCTGTTATGACTGAGAGAGCAGTTGGATGCTGGTAAATTGCCTCTAGTGGAGAGCCCAGGAGAGTGGATTTGTCTCCCAGAACAAACACCTGCCTGTGGGAAATTCAAGTTGAGCAGAAGGATCAGACTTGGGTGGTGTTCATCCCAGTCTGATTCAAGCTCCTTGTCTTTACCTGTTCGGATTAATTTTGCTGAGGACCTGTGCTGAATCATCACTGGAACAGAAGTGAACTCAAGTTATGAGACATCCATTCACCTTCCAGCTTTTTAGGCTAATCCAGACAGCCTGGGTTAGAATAGTATAGATCCTGACCCAGCTTCCAGTCTCTGAGTTTTGTCCTTAGATACCTAGGTTAGGGTGACCTCTCCCTACATTACTTACCCTTAAATTAGCTATTAAACTGTGTTTTTATAACTTCTTCCTGTTTCATTTCAGAACCCAAAGGGCTCATTGTCATTTAATAGGAAAACCCTGGCTCAGCTGGTCTGAAGTGACAGTTGCTTCCCAACTGTTACCATCCATTCCCAAGTCCTGTATTTGTGTGTTTGGTGAGATTTCTAGTGTTTAACTGTATGTCAAGCAACCTCCTTCATTCCTCTTCACCCAAACATTCCTCCTTCTCCCCTTCTCTAAACCCAGTATTTAATTTACCCCATTTACAGTAGTTTTCAGTCATGTGACTCTTTGTGACCCCCTCTGGGGTATGCTTGGCAAAGACACTTATGTGGTTTGTCATTTCCTTTTCCAATTCATTTTTCAGATAAGGAAATTGATGCAAACAAGGTTAAGTGACTTACAGAGTCACAGATGTAGTAATTGTCTGCAGCTGAATTTAAACTCAGGTCTTTCTGACCCCAGGCCAAATACTCTATCCACTGAGCCATCTAGAATAGGCATACTTTGGAATTCAAAATTCTCCTAACCTCTTTGAATTCAAGAACCTGTTGATTGCTTAAACTAGGGATTTTTAACCTTGTAATGGAGGGTTACCAGGGAAAGGTGCCTTAAACAGTAAACAGGTGGGTGTGTGGGAGACAGGAATGACAGGAAGGAGCCCAACAAGTAGGGAGACTGGGTTATAATGGCTGTTTGGATGTCTGTGACAGAAATGGCTGTTGGCCTCCAACTGCCACACAGCATCAACAAGACAGAGCCTATGGAAGCTGATAAGTAAAGGCAAGAGTTTAACAACACATTTTAATCAAGGACAAACTAAGGTAAAGGATGGGAATAGGGATTCTACACTTACAAGCTAAGGGCAAACCACAGGGACAGGAGAAGGACTTGACTACACTAAACTAAGGCCTAAGCATAACAGGACCCAGGGAAAAGCAGGACAGGAGTGAGTATCCTCATAACAGTAGTGTTCAACCTCACTCCAGTGATGTTTCTGCTCCTCCCGGATCACTAGTTGCACTCTTCCAGGTGGATAGATTCTGGGAGCTGAACCAGCCCAAAGTTGACCTGCAACTCAGGTTGGGATTTAGCAGTCTCTACCAAAATCTCCCACAAGTAGGTGATGGTCTTTCCACAGGATCTCTGGTAAATCTGTTGTCTCCTAGTTGTCAGTTGCTGCTTGCCCCAACCACCATGGAGTCTCTCTCAGTGAGCAAGAAACACACTTCCTGCTTCTTCATTCCATCTTGGAATCCTCCAGCCGTTCCTGCTAGGTCCAACACTAATACTAAATTAATAGCTAAATAATCCTCACAACAACCTAGAGTACATTGACTAATATATTTTAGGGCATCCATAAATTTGGATGAGAAAAAATTACATCATTATATTCCCTAACCTTCAATTGAAATTTAGCATTTCCTTCAATTATTTAAAGAAATTTTTTGAGAAGAGGTCACAGACTGACAAGACTACCAAAAGAGTTCTTGCCTTAGGCCAAGTCTCCCAATGTTCTACTTCTCCCACCTTTTCTTTTGAATTAGTTCTTTGTCCTCACCCTAACATTTGATTTTTCTCTTTTATCCTAATCCTCTACTTGTTTTTATTGAATTTTTTTTCTCACAGTCTAGTCCCTAGGGTTGATCATTTTAACAGTGTCCTCTCAAATAGAACTAGATTATACTCCCTTTGTAACTGGGTTTCAAATTCTGGCAAAGGGAATTCCCTTCCCCCATCCCCATGAAAATCCCTGCATTTTTTTTCATCCTGATAAAATAAGCAAATTTCTCAGACGGGTACATACGTGTTAAACACCAGAGCAATGACATAGTCAGGGGAGACAGTCACTTTCCAGTCACATTCTTTGCCTGGAGGATAGGGTTCAGGATAATTTGGGGACAGAATAACCCCTGAAGGTCCTGTCAGATCACCACCACAAGGAGCTGGGGGGAAAAAGAAAGGAAATGATAAATCATACATGTCTCTTTCCCAAACACTTTGATGATACAAGGTAAAGCCATCCTCAATCAGTTCCTGTAATATCCCTGCCATCCATCCCCAAATCTCACTCAACAAACTTACAAGGACTAGTAATTCACTTTTATTTTCATTTTTTAAAATATATCTATATGTGTACAAGTTGTTTCCCTATTAGAATATAAGCTTCTTGAAGGAAGGGATTATTTCACAAGCAGGTGCTTAATAAATGCATGTTGAATCATTCATTCACTCCTTAGAGCTGTCAACAAACTGTCCAGCTGATTGAAAAAAAATAATTTAAGTTAAAGGCTATTATCTATTTCAACTACCAATGCTCTAGTCACATACACGCAGGATCCAATTTATGAACGGGTTATGGTCTGAGAGACCATCTCCAAATTGGTCGTTTGGGAATTAGAAAGCATTTTCCTATAGACATAAAGCAAGGTACCCTAAGAGGTGGAAATGTACGTCCCCATCAAGATATTTCACAAAAGAAAGTAACATGACTAGAAGATTTAGAAATATCCTCCATCCTATGGGACTATCATACAGCCTTTCTCATACACAGTTCTAAAAGAATTTACCATTAGTACACTCATCTGCCTATATATATGCATACATATCTTAACGCTTCTGAGACAGATTAAATTGCTACTTCCCCAAAAAATAAATGTTAAAGGTCTCTCTTTTTTTAAGAGGAAAAATACTTTAATGCCAATTTATTTTTTTAAAGGTTCAGTGTTATTCTAAGTTATTTTTGTATAATTTTACAACCTTCAAAAATAACAGAAGTTTTAATGATCTAATACTATGAACAGTCATTCAAAAAAACTTTCCCTCCCAACAATCATCCAATGGGAATTTTAAAAATCCCATAAAGATGTCAGTTCAATGTGGCTTTTAAGTCAGTCCACCAAAATCACCTAACCCATCATATACCTGAACTATAGCAGTTCCTAGTTATGGGTACAATATTTTCTTTAAAAAAAATTCATTTGTGTTTCCAACTCAGAAGCCAGTGCACATTTCCTATATGTAGCACCTATCTCTTCCTCTAACACTCTTCAAAGAGGAAGAAAGGGAATTGGGATATATCAGTGAACATCTATCAGGGCAAAAGAAGCAGAGAAAAGCAGAGAAATTCTAGGAAGAGGGGAGATAAATCTCTAGTGGTAACAGTGGTATAGAGGGAGAGAGAGAGAGGGCTCCTGAGGCCATGCCAAGGGAGTCAAGTTTTTGTCTGAGGGACCATTCATAATAAATGAAAAACAGTATAGCATCAATTCTCTGAGTTGGAGGGACCTAAGAGTAGTCCAACCTTTCCCTGAAAAAAAATCCCTTCTATAACATCCCCAACAAGTAGCTATCCAGGCTCCACTTCAGAGACTCCAAAGACAGGAAACTTTGCAGAGGCATCCCACTCAACTTTTAGGTAACAATAACTTCATTAAAAATTGTTCTTTATGAACTGGAAAGACTTACATGAACCGATGCAAAGTGAAATAAGCAGAACAAGGAGAACATTATACACAGTATCAGAAACATTGTGGGACAATCAGATGTGACAAGACTTTGCTACTAACAGCAATACAAGGATCCAGGACAATTGTGAGAGACTTACGAAAAAGAATGCTATCAATCTCTAGAGAAAGAACTGTTGGAGTAGAAATGCAAAAGATAACATGTAATTTATCACTTGTTTATTTGGGTAAATGATTTGGGATTTGGGTTTTATAAGATTATTTACTTAAAAAATGAATATATGAAAATAGGTTTTGAGAGATAACACATGTCTAACCCAGTGGAATTTCTTGTCAACTATTGGACGGGGATGGAAAAGGGGAGGGACTCAATGTGAATCATGTAACCTTGGAAAAATTATGTGTAAATTTATTATTGGAATAAAACAAATTTTAAAAAAAAGAATTGTTCTTTATGTTAAGAGGAAATTTGCCTGTTTATAGATATTTCCTGTAAGTAGCTCATATATAGTGCTTTATAGTTTTAAAAAATACTTCATATTCATATAGTGCTTTAAGATTTGCAAAAAACCTCCTCCAAATGATTGTTAGAGGTAGGATAAAACAAATATTATCACCATGTGACAGACATAAAAATGAGTAATGGATGAGTTTAGATCTTGTGAATCCATGTCTAGGCTTCTTTTCACTCCATATTTGACTTCCCAATCTCTTCTAATTTCATGTAAGGATATTATTTTTTTTAAAAACCCTTACCTTCTGTCTTGGAGTCAATACTCCAAGGCAAAAGGTGACAAGGGTAGGCAATGGGGGTCAAGTGACTTGCCCAGGGTCACACAGCTAGGAAGTGTCTGAGGTCAAATTTGAACCTAGGACCTCCCATCTCTAGGCCTGGCTCTCAGTCCACTGAGCCACCTAGCTACACCTGATATAAGGATATTATTAAGTCAAATATTTTAGTCAGTATATCCTCTTAGAACAACACAATCTCTTAAACTAACATAACTTCTTGGTTATGAGAAAGTGGGTATAAAGCAGAGGGAGTGGGTATAAACAGGAAAGTTTTTACTAGCACCTACATTTTGAAGATAAACCAAATTTGGGAGATAAGGTATAAAGAATATAAGTATCATTTATTACCTATTTTAAGGATTAGATTTTGGCAAATCAATGTAACCTGACCTGCTCCAATCAACAGTGAATGCAACCAAAAGATTTATTACAGTGTGCTTTGGGTTGTAGATTTCCATCTTGCAAAAGGGAAAAGATTACTGACCCTTGAGTTAAGGAGAAGGCCAGGGAAAACCTGAATGAGAAATAATTCAAAGCCTTTGAATAAAAAGACACTGTTTACTGAAATTCTAACAACCTTGATGCCATGGTGAGTTTTCTGCTTGCTCAAAGAATAAGAGGGAAAGACAAAGAGAAGAAATGTTATGAATGGCTTGGTATTGAATAGGAAGCCTCACACAAGGAAAAATTCAGTTCACCATCCAAAGATTAAACACTTATTAATCCCGGTCCCCAGAATAATGGTGAACATAGTTTAGTTAGCTCTGAGAAGCCCATACTTGCTGCTCGAGATATATCTCATAGACTGAGTGTGGTGAGGAGCCAAACTATAACTGCTGTGAGGAGCAACCTTTCTTGAACTAAGGATGGAATATGAGAGGTTCAAGCAAAAATTAATTTCTAAACATTTACAAAGATTTCACAGCAAACAAAATTAAAGCAGCTTTTACCTTGAAAGAAGAATCCTTAGGCCACAGGTCTCAGGCTTGATGGATTCTCTTGAACCCTTATTCCTGCTGGAATCTTGTTATCAACAAGAATGTGATGCTTGTTTTTTTTTTTTTAATTTGACAAAGTGCTTAATCTCTGCCATTATCCAAAAGGCCTAGAAATATGCCTTATGTTCTTTACATAGCAAGAGAAATTTTCTTTCTATTTTCCTTTTGCTTTAAATTTGAAGAGTTCTTGTCTCTTCTTGATGAAATGGGAAGGGAAGTCACCTTCTAAAGGATTCATTTTATTAATCAAATGTTGCTTTGGCACAAGAAGTTGCTTTCACTTACCCACAACTTCTATCTATTGCCAGAGGAACTAATAGAAATCCTCAAGACTACTGCTCATTTCAGGTGGAATGGAATGAAAGTCAAATTAGACTTGGACACCTTGAGGGTAAAGGCTGTTTATGATATTTTTTTAATCCCTGGTCTCACTTAGCATAGCACCTGGCGCATAATAAATGCTAAGTAAATTAATTCTTTGTTGATGTAATGATATAACATGATTATATAACATCCTTCCAATCCTCTTGACCCTGGAAAGCTATAACTATCTCCAAGCTAGAGCAGAGAAACACCAGCAATTCTTGTATGCTACAGATCTTGACTTAGGTATTTTGTCTAAAGAAGGAGAAAGAGAGGGTCAGACAAAAGGTTCAGAGAGGACCATAGGGTTTAGCTGAAAACAGAGAACCTATTGTCAGTATGTGAGGGGATCAGGGTAGAGGGACTATTCTTATCTTAGGCAAAGGGAAGTACATCTGCAACAGAAATTTAGATGCCTCAGTGAAATCCTTCTTTGTTGTTCTATATTGATGGCAAAATGGTTTAACAGAAAGAGCAATAAGTGACTGGGAGTTAAGGGTCCTGGGTTCTATTTCTGGTCCTGCTACTAACTTACACCACTGAGGGAGTTTGGGCACAGCTATGTCCCTTAATGGAACCTCAGATGCTCAGTCTTTTCTTTTTTGTTTTATACACACACACACACACACACACACACACACACACACACACACACACATATTTATCTTTAAAACCTGTATTTTCTGTCTTAGTAATGACTAAGATGGAAGAGCAGCAAAGTCTGGGAGGATAAGTGATTTTTTCAGGGTCACACAGCTAGGAAGAAGCCAGATTTGACTCCAATCCTGGCATTTTATCCACTGTCCCACCTAATTGCCTCTTTTTTTCCCCAAATAAGTTTGGCCCATGTAGGACTTTTTCTTTTAAATACGTGGACAGCTAGAATAGCCAAGATCCATCAAGGGTTCTTTAGGGACCTCAGCAGTGGATAGAAGGGGTCAACAGCAGATGGTCAATGATGGTACACTTAAAGTGATCTGAGAGCTAGCAGGGCCCTTAAGCTGGTGCTGGTGGAACCTAGATAGGTAGAGATCCCTCCCATTCCTACTCTGCCACCCAGCCTGGGAAGATTTCTCTAATGCCCTAAAGCCTAAGAGAATGGAATCAGGCAAGTCAGGGGGATGGAGGGATCAGCTGCTTAGCAATGGGCCAGGATCTGGGGTCATGGTCCCTGGTGATTTAGGGATTAGTCAAAGAGCTAACATTTCTGGAATGCTTGAGAAGCATCATCTAAATGATCTTTCAAGTTCCTCTTGAATCAGTTCTAACAACTTTATCAAAATGAGAATAGGGAGAATTCAATTAGAAGTATGCTTTTATATCTTCCTCAAGATGAATGAAGTAGATTTTTTGACAGATAAGTTCACTACAGTAAAGACTTTCAAACAAAAATCAGAAGAGAAATATATCATTTAACAAAGCAATACTATAAAGTTGTCAATAAAGGATGAACTAGTGAAATCCATATCCATATTTAACTTCAAAGTAATTGAGTGCTTTGTAAAGCTGAAGAATAGGTAGGTTTTTTCTCCCACAAGGTACAATCAGATCCTGCAAAGATAGATATGTCTAATCCAATAAAAATAAACATATATTTGGGAATGGTCATTTTTTTCTATTTTCCAACATAAAGTATAAGAGGAATATCATCCTATTAATGAATGCTTTATTATATTCACAGTATATATTATTCTCACAAACCATATATTTATAGATGTTACAATGTACATGTTACAAATCTGCATGTGTGCACACACAATCTTACTACAAAATTTTCTGTTGCGATCTACCTAGTTCAAATAAAAATAAAGCATTTGGGATGTCCCTACTACAACCATAATCAATCCTCTAGGCTGACCTTAGGAAGGTATTCACTGGTTTCTTCTTCAGCAGGAAAGACAGAAGATGATTTGTGTCTGCTGGCTTTGCCTAGTTCAAGTTATCCTTGCCTCTGGTGTGCTTTGTCCAAATAAGGTCCCTTTATCCTGACCTCTGTTTAATCTCTAGACCCTTCAACAATGAGGAAACTCAACTTAAGAAAGGTGAAGTAACCTGTTCAATGTAACAGATAATAAATGGAGGAACTAAGATGTGAAACTAGTAGATTCCTTGATGAAGAACAGGTCACAATGACTTCCTGAAGAAATAGAAGCTTTACACCAGCCCCCCCCCTTCCTTTTCCTATTAGTGAAAGCTAAACTCATAGCATGGGTGTAGTGGGAATGTACAAGATCCCCTATTCAGTTAACAAGAACAGGAATAGGCTGTGATGTGAATTAGATAACAGCATTTTCAGAGTGGTGAAGCCATGCCATTCTAGGGTTATGGACACACATCATAAAAGAGAAATAAGAAATACGGCAGATCTGGAAGGGGTTTTAGAGATCATCTTATTGAATATTCTCATTTTACAGATGGGAAAGCTAAAGTTCAAAGAGAAGAAATAATTTATTCAAAGTGAAATAGGTATAAATCAAGCAACATTTAAATGCTGACTATGTGCTAGACATTATGCTAAGTGCTAGTTGAGAGAGAGAGACAGAGAGAGACAGAGAGAGAGAGAAAGAGAGAGAGAGAGAGAGAGAGAGAGAGAGAGAGAGAGAGAGAGAGAGAGAGACAGAGACAGAGACAGAGACAGAGACAGAGACAGAGAGAGAAAATACAGTCTTATCCTCATGTAGTTTAGGCTTTAATGGGGGGAGACAACATCATGTAATGTTCTCTATGTCTTGTTTGGTCATAAATTCTTCCCTTCTCTATATATCTGAGGGATATCTTAGAGTATCAACTTTTATGTCTAAATCATGTACCCATTTTGACCTTTTACTGATATAAAGTGTGATATAGTGGTCTATACCTAGTTTGTGCCAATACTGTTTTCCAGTTTTCCCAGCATCCAAACCTCTCTTAATCCTAGTGCCTTCTCTCCTTTAATCATTTCTTATTTATTCTGTATGTAGCTTTCTTTGTATACATCTATGAAGTGAAAAACTTACCCATTCTCAGCAATACAATAATCCAGAATAATTCTGAAGGATTCATGACAAAGAATGCTATGCACCTCTAGAGAAAGCACTGTTGGAGTCAGACTGCAGATCAAAGTATGCAATTTTTACCTTAGTGTAATTGTTTTTTATTGTGAGGTTTTGATTTTATATAAGTATTCTCTCAAAGCAATAAATAATATGGGAATAGGTTTCATATGATAATGCATGTATAACACAGATCAAATCTCTGGGAAGGGGGAGGGAAGGTAGGGAGTCAGAAATTTTAGATCTTATAATTGAAAAAATTTATGTTGAAAATTGTTATTACATGTAACTGATAAAATAATATATCTTAAAAAAAAAAACAAGATGGATTAGGAAATACTTCTTGTAGAACGTGAACCAGGGAAGAAGGCAGTAGGAAGATATGAGGAGGAAGAACATTCCAGAGCCAAGAGATGGAATGTCTTACTCAGGGAACAGCCAGAAGACCAGTGTCACTGGATCAAAGAGTAAATGTTGGGGAGTAAAGTATAAGGATACAGGAAAGGTAGAAGAGGGCTAAGTTATGGAGGGATTTGAATGCCTAACAAAAGCCTTTGTATTTGAACCTAAAGGCAAAAGGGAATCACTGGATTCCCGGACTAGGAAAGGGAGTTGAAAGGAAATTGATTGAGTAAGAGGATGATATGATTAGATTTGAGTTTTAGGAAAAATTCTTTTGTAGCTGAAAAAAGGATAGATTGGAGTGGGGAGAGATTTGAGGCAGACAGAACCAATAGCAGGCTATTGCAATAGTTGTGAGGTGATGATGGTACCTAATAGAAAAAGAAGTGGGAGGTAAAATCCTGAATTGACTCTATCTATTTTAAGTTGCCTGATAGTTATCAAAGGCCACATTAATTCCAAATGAGATATTTGTAAAACTCTTAGCACAATGCCTGACACAAAGTTGATGCCTAATAAATTCTTTTTCCTTCATCCTTCTCCCTGCAAAGTTACCTTTCTCCATAAATCTGTTACCTCTTCTGACAAATGTATCTGTTGACAAAACTATTCATTCAGTTTCCCATGTTTGTATCCCTAAGGTTATCTTTGCCTCTTTTTTTATTCCTCATATCTGTTCCTGCATCTCTATTTCTGTTGCCAATACCAAAATACAAGCCTCATTATCACCCACCTGAATGACTGAATTAACCCCCTCAAAAAATATTGAGTATTTTCCCAATTCCAATTAAATCTTTATATTTCTGAAAGAAAAATATTCTATAAGCACAGATCTAGTCATGCTATTTTTCTACTAAAAAAATCTGCAATGGCTCCCTTTTACATACCAAATAAAATTCAAACTCCTTTGCCTGCCATTTAAGATCCTCCACAATTTGGTTTCTACTTCTACTTCTGGTTTTTTCTATTTCCCAATTCTTATTCACTATGTTCTAGTCAAACCTGACTAGAGGGGACTTTTCTGTCTTCAAAGTATGTCATGCCTTTATTTTGTGTTCCCTTCCTTCTTTTCTGGCCAAACTCCTATGATTCTTTTAAAGTCCAATTCAATGCAACTTCTTTATGTAATCTTTTCTCATTTTCCTACTAACCTGTAAGGTCCACTGAAACAGAGAATATATCTAAGTCAAACCTAGCTAAACATTACCTCAGTCTAATGAACACAGTAGATATTTCACAAATGTTTGCTGATGAAGGAACATTGGTACCAGATGGAGTCAGAGACCTGAATTTGAGCCACTACTCTGCCATTAAGTGTTTGTATTATCTTTGATAGATTATTTTCTCTCCATGAGTCTCAGTTTTTTCATATCTAAAATTAAGAGTTGAACTATCTCATCTCTAAAGTATCTTTGAGATCTGAACATGAAGCTATTACTAACCCCATTAAAAATGTTTTCTTGTCTGTGTTTTTTAGATGTCCTAGGAAATCAGTAAATAATACTACCAAGCTTTTGTATAGCACTGTTTCCTCCCAATAACTTACTTCATCTAAGATCTATCTTTATCCTAATGTCAATCTTAAGACAGACAGGAAGTAATTGTTGCCACCATTTTGTACATTCAGATCCTAAAGTCCAAAGGAATAAACAAATTGGTTGAAGTTATAATGAGATAGAGCAGTCAAATTTAATACTTGAACAGAGGTTATTGTGGGTCAAGATAATAATGATACTCTTAGAACTGGAAAGGCTTGGGTTAAATCTTCAACAGTCCCATCACACTATTGCTTATAATGTTGTGAAGAAGCTATTGGAGTAGACCCTGCAGCAATCTCAATTAACTTTGCCCTTCTGGTGGACAAACACTCACCAGTATCACTACCATTAATCCACCAGAGGGACTCCTGAAGACCAGAGGACATAAAGTCGATTCTGATCCTATAGAACAGTGGTTCCCAAACTTTTTTGGCCTACCGCCCCCTTTCCAGAAAAAAAATATTACTTAACGCCCCCTGGAAATTAAATTTTTTAAAAATGTTAATAGCAATTAGTAGGAAAGATATATGTATTAATGTTTCTACCTTTTTCATAAAATATAGTAAAGAAAGGTGTAAATTAGAAACATTGAACTTTGAAATCATGAAACTATTTATTGAACTCAGAAATTCACCTGTGGCCATCACTGCTTCCCTGGATCGCTGCAGCACCCACCAGGGGGCGGTGGTGCCCACTTTAGGAATCACTGCTATAGAAAATCCTTGCTCATTTCTTTTAGTTTCCTGGTCAGTGGCTTTTACTTGTTTTTATTTTCCTGAATGGCTTTCTAATGTCTTTGAAACTATTTTTATTTGGAAGATATACGAATGTTCTTATTAAATGGATAGTCTTTTTAAAGTCTCAGACAGCATGTTATCTACTGCACTAGATGTAGACTGGTCATAAGAATAGATGATGAAACATACATATCCCCCCTTCTCTCAATAGAAAGATTTGGGAAGGCAGAAACTCTGGAACTTTGGGAGCAGAATGTCACCTATACTATCAGATGTAATAATTTGGCCAATCATTTTTTGTAATTGTATTTTTTTTGTTACAAGGGAGAGTGAGCCAGCTGTATATTGAGAAGTGACTTTGGATGTAAAAAATGAAATAAAACTGCCTCAAGGGAGAGAAGAACAATCATATTAACAGAGATTCTACTGGTATATTGAAATTCTCCCTTTCTATATATAAGCTCCCAGAGTAGGCCTCTTCCAGTATTCTAGATAATAACAGGATTGTAAAATTAAAGCTGAAAGTAAATATGGAAGCTACCTACTACACACTGTCATTTTATGGACAGAAAATAGAAGTCAAAAGACTTTCCCATGACCATATAAGAAGAGCTTGGATTTGAACCCAGGTCCTTAAGACTAAATTCAGGACTTTTCTACTATATCCCACTGTCTCATATAGAGAAGCTATTCTAAGCCTTGCTAACATTCAAAAGATTCACAAGTTCCAAGAGTTTCCAATCTAGTGTGGATTATCAAAGTCCCAACTTGTCCCTTCTTTCTAGCCACTTTCCTATTCACTGCCAGGAAGGATGGAAATAAGATTAGGTAACAGAGAAGAAATTCACACTTGTAGGTAAGCAACATGTGATCAGATTTAATGACTGTTTAGGCTGAAGAAGAAAGGAGAGTTGGGGAATTTTTTTGTAACTTTCAATTATTTAGGTTCTTCTGTCCCTTCATCCCCTCAAGTAATTTAAAGTTAGCTACCATTTAATTTTGGGGTTTTCACTGTTCTGTTTTTGCCAAATGGAACTGTTAAAAAGCTAATAAAAAGAAATTCAGTCAACCAACTCTTCTATACCAATGCATGTGGGGGGGTCTGGCTGCCAGAAGAATCTGTTTTCAATCTTCACACAGCTGATCTGGGCCATCCCCTGGAGAGCATAACCAGGGTCACACTGGAACACAATTGAGTCACCCGCTTCCCGGCTATCACCACTCCGACTCCCATTTTGAGGGACACCAGGGTCATTACAGGAGGTTGCTGTAGACACTGGAGAAACAAAAGAAAGAATATTATTGGATGAGTGTCTCTCTGATAGGCAAGCCCACAACCCCTCCTCACCTTTGCTATGACAGCATCATTAGATTACAACATCACTTACTGTCACATCACTATCATAACACAAGCACTACTCAATTACCATCCAACTCTTGAAGAGTTACTACACAAAACTTATTAAAAACTCTTTCTCTATCCTACATACACATACACACACACACACACAGAGTATTGATGTATGTTCAATCCATGACTCTAAAAGTCACCTATTCTTTACCAAAATATCTGGAAATCTTTCGCAGTGTATTCAAAGAGGAACTTAATGGAGCTATTTTAATAATGATGATGACAATGATGAACACAAGTCCTTATGGGCTTGTCATTTGTAATCTAAAGACAATATAGAAAAATGCATGTGATAACAAAACAAGTACATAATTATTTATATTAAGTTGAATATTGCTGAATTTTTGCTAAATCTTTCAAAACTTATTAAGGTTAGTGGGAAAACAAAAAGAATTCAAATTCATCTAGCTAGAAGGAACCATTATATCATTAAATTCATCCCCTTAATGGCTAAGTAGATATCAGTTTTATGAAATAAATTATTACTGATTCATGGAAAACTACATTTGGGAAAGGTATAGTAGGAGACGTAAATTAAAGAAGTCCTTCTTGTTCTTGGTAAATTGGCATAATGAAAACCTGATCCATAATATAAAAAGATCTTTGTCTAGATATGATAATGATCTGAACTAGGGTCAGAGAGGAGAGAAAAGGGATAGGTACAAGAGATATTGTGAAGATAGAATAAATAAGATTTAGCAACTGGCAGGACATGTGAGCTGGATGAATAAGGAGTTGTAGATGATACTTAAGTAGCTAATCTGGGTAAATGGAAGAACAAATAGAGTAGAAAAATAATTGAAGGAAAAAGATAATGGTTGGTATTTTGGACATGTCTGGTTCGCAGTATCTATTTTAACTTTAAGGTGCCCATCAGATATCCAATTTGAAATGTCTAATAGGAAGTCTGTGATGTAAGAGTGTAGGTGAATGGACAGGAATTGATGAGATTTGATGAGATAATCAAGTAAGAAAGTATAGAGGAAAAAAAGGAAGAGGGCTCTGAGGATACATGTACCCAAGAATGACATGGTTCAAGATCCAGCAAAGAGATTGATCGTCATTCAGCTACATAGGTGGAGAAATAGCAAAAATAAGGATTACAAAAACACAAAGAGGCGTAAATATTCATCAGAAGATGGTGAGCAACAATGTCAAATGCTGCAGAGTAGTCAAGAGGAACAAGAACTGTCAATTAAGAGATCATTGGTAACTGTAAAAAGCTATTTCAGTTGAGTGATAAGGATAGAAGCCAGACTGCAAGAGATTTAGAGGTGAGGAGAAGTAGAAATGCTGAGCATAAATGTCTTTTTTCAAGAAGTTTAGAGAAAAGGAGAAGAATTTTAACTTGATAGCAGGAAGGGTAGGATCAAGTTAGGATCTTTTAAAGACAGGAGAAACTTGGGCATGTATATACATAGGAAGGAACATGATGAGAGATTGTAGATTAGAGAAATAGAAAATGGTAGTAGGTATATTTGGGGGAAAAGAAGGGAGGGAAATAGGAGCAAGGGTATATACAGAAGACTGGCCTTAGCTCTTCTCTTTGCCAAGGCCAATCCTTCTACATGCACAAGTGATCCCATTCTTTCCCCTCTTTTCTAATAGATCGTCCCCTCTATTATCCCTACTCTTTCAATGATCTTCAATCTCTCCCTACTAGCTGCTTTTCTTCTGCCAACATACATAGCAAATATCTAGTACCCTTCAAAAAACTTTCAATAGATCCATCCCTGCTAACTGTTGTCCCACAATCTTTCCAGCCTTTTGTAGCTAACCTCCTTCAGAGGGTTGTCAGTGATAAGTGCATCCACTGTTTCTCCTTTCATTCTCTTCTAAATTCTTTGCAGTTTGACTTTGGACCTCATAACTGAAACTGCTCTTTCCAAAGTTGTTGTCTTTGTTTTTATTCAGCTGTATCCAACTCTTTGTGACCTCTTTTGGGGTTTTCTTTCTTTTCTTTTCTTTTTTTTCAGACCCTTACTTTCTGCCTTAGGGCAGAAAAGCAGTAAGGGCTAAGCAATGAGGGTTAAGTGACTCACCCAGGGTCACACAGCTAGGAAGTGTCTGGGGCCAGAGTTGAACCTACGACCCTTTTTCTTGGCAAAGAATCTAGAGTGGTTTTGTCATTTCCTCCACCAGCTCATTTTATAGATGAGGAAACTAGGGTGAATAGGGTTAAGTGACTTGCCCAGGGTTATTTAGCAAGTAAATGTCTGAGGCCAGAACTGAACTCAAGTCTTTCTGACTCCAGGTCTGGTGCCACCTAGTTTCCTTCTCCCAAGTTACCAGTGATATGTAAAGTGCCAAATCTAATGACTCTTCTTCAATCTTCATCCTGCTTGACCTCTCTACAGCCTTTAAGACTATTATTCACACTCTTCTGGTTCCTTCAAGTCTCAGCTAAAACCCCACTTTGTTCAGGAAGCTTTTCCCAGTCCTTCTATTCTGGTGACCTCCCTCTGTTGACTTGTATACAGCATGCTGTTTCTCTTATTAAATTGAGAACTCCTCAAAGACAGGGACTGGTCTTTACCTTTCTTTGCATTCCCAGTGCTTAACTCAGTGGCTGGCATATAGAAAATGATTTTAAATATCTTTTGACTATGAAAAGGAAGCAGATAGTAGGAGCAATTTAGGTTTGAATAATAGGTTTGAAGTTTGGCATCATTGTCTTCTTCTCTCAAGTCTCTTGCCTTCTTATCCTATAGCCAATCTTGCCTTGCTAAGCTCTGCTTTGACAAATTTCAATTATGGATTTTGACTATCCATCTGCTGCCTTCATTTCTATTAATGTAATACTAAATGTAGCTAGAGAAAATCAGAAAACCACCCTGACTGAGTTCACTATAACCTGACCCTTGATGTAGCAAAGCAATCCTTTTACAATTTCCTAAATACTATGCTTTCCCATCTATCATAGTGACTATTCCAAACATTTTCATTCCTTGTCAGTGTACACCACAACTCTCACACACCTCTTCTGCTAACCCCTTCACTGAAAAATCATAAGTCTATTTAAACTGGAAAAAGGTGATCTTGTGTGGGATCCAAATACCCCTAGTGAATATCTAACCCATGATAATAAGGAACTGAACTCCTTGAAAGGGGGAAGGAACTCTACCCACTCCTTGTTAGATATGAATCTCTTATCCTTAAAGTATATATTGATAAACAGACTTGAAACAAAAGTCTGGGAAGTTTATCAACTCATCCAGAAAATTTTCTAGAGGGATGAGAAGTCATGGAGGTTATGGCACTTTCTTGTGGTAGGAATTCAAGAACAGATAAGAGTTCTCTTCTGTAAAGTATGCTATTTGGGTCAATGGGGAGGCATTTTCCTCCAAATGTCAAAATGAGCCATCCCTGTACAGTTCTGTCCTGCTATTGCAAAGTCATACACCCAGCATGAGAAATATGAGAAATGTTGCAAAGTTAGAAAAGTTAAGACTTGGCAACATATTGTTTATAGGGAATAAAGGCACAGAAAATGATACTGGGTTTGTGTGTCTAGGTGACTGGGAATGTCCTATTCTGGCAGGCAGCTTGGATTAGGTAAAGTTTACTTCATCCCAGTGGGAAGTGGACAAGACATCAAACTAAGTTTATCTGGGAAGACAACCATATAAAACAGCAAAAATCAGTAAAGATAAATACAATTCTACAGAAAATTGGTCTGAAACTCATCTAAGCTACATTATCCCCATTCAGAGATGAAGCTGGCAAGAGCAGAACAAATATGGAGGAGAAACAAAAGGAGAAAATCCTATCTTTACCCTTATAAAGTGAAATGCTTCAGAAGTTGGACAGACTAAATTTAACAACATAAAGTTCATAGAGATAAATAGAAAGTTCTACATTTAGATTCAATTGTTATGTACACAAGGAAAAAAAACTTGCCTAGAGAGTAGTTTATATAAAAAAAGAACAGATATTGATGGGTGATAAGTCCTATGATTCAAGTAGGAGATGAGTAATAAATGATTAATGTGATTGTACACTAAATTAGAAGATCAGGGCATCAGAAGCCAATGGAGATCATGGAGTAGCAGGAAGAAGTACAGTGAGTTCCCTGCCAAAATATTTCAAAAAGGCCTAAAAATTACATCAGATCAAGCTCACATTCAGCTTCTTTAGAAGTAGACATAGACACAGACTTGAACTCAAAGGGTTGTTGTAGGGATCAAATGAGTGAACACATGGAAAGTGCTTTGTAAATCTGAAAACACTTTATAAATGCTAGCTATTCTTATTCTTATTTCTGCCTCTTTGCCTCTGTTCATGATGTTTACCTTCACCTAGAATACCTTCCATACTGTTACAGGTAGTTTGTAAGGTAGCAATGAAGTTTAGAAAGGAAGTAGGCAGCTCAAAAGCAAAAACCTTGGCTGGGACCACGGACATTCTAATATAGAATGTAAAGAAAGGTTTGAGTTGAGAGAGAAGACTTGGCAGAGTTGGCAGGAATAACCCTGGAGGAGTGTGGAGTTGTTATCCAGCCAGCTGAACCTCTGCAGCCTGTGGATTTGGGGATTTGAAGAAGATAGGAGTGAACATCAAGCAAGCAAGCCTAGGTTGAATACGCAGATAGCCTTTTACTCCCTAGAGCCTTATTGGATTTATTGGCTGAACAAAGATTTGGTTCCTGTGTCCTATCTATGTCTAAGGATCAGCTTGCACCAGTGGTGTGAGAATCCCAATCTCCTAGCCCCTCTCCAGCCTCAGCCAGAGTTGCCTGTTTGTTAGTGTAGTAGGGAAAGCCAGATGAACATCTAACATTCTAAATGGCAGTTGGTGCCTTCCCTAAGAGTTAGAAAATCCTTCACCCTCTTCCCTTTCCTAAACAAACAATAAATTTGTTTTTATAAATCTTCCTGTTCTCCTCTAGACCAAAGAACCCACATAGAGTATTTGTTATCCCTGGCTAGTTTGGTGTAGCAGTTAAACTGCTAACTGTCAGTTACCCCAGCTAACTGTATTTCTCCTTCACAACCCATTCCCAAATCTCCTATGTGTTTATTTAGTTTATCCATTCATTCCTTGCGTGGTTTGGGTGTGTACAGTGTATATTCCCTGTCTGGCTCCAGTCTGTCCACCTTATTTCTTTCTTTCTTTT
This sequence comes from Gracilinanus agilis, assembly GCF_016433145.1. Lineage (NCBI taxonomy): Eukaryota > Metazoa > Chordata > Mammalia > Didelphimorphia > Didelphidae > Gracilinanus > Gracilinanus agilis. The sequence continues at coordinate 84,934,765 of NC_058132.1, read as the reverse complement.
TTTTTTTTTTAACCCTTGTACTTCGGTGTATTGTCTCATAGGTGGAAGATTGGTAAGGGTGGGCAATGGGGGTCAAGTGACTTGCCCAGGGTCACACAGCTGGGAAGTGGCTGAGGCCGGGCTTGAACCTAGGACCTCCTGTCTCTAGGCCTGACTCTCACTCCACTGAGCTACCCAGCTGCCCCCCACCTTATTTATTTCAATACCCATGCTTTCCTATCAGAACTCTTTTCTATCAAAATGCAGTTCGAGTCTGACTTCCTTCATTAAGTCTTCCTTGATGCCTCCTCTGAAGGTACATGGAACTTTGAGTCAAGATTTTATATTTATTTATTAATCATACAATGCTTCATCCTGCTGGCTAATTATTTCAGTATGAGTCTTGTCCCTACTCAAGGGCAAGGATGGATACTAATCCAGTTCTCCTGGCCAGAATGTTTTAGAAAGGCTAAATGAATGCCTGATGAATTGAAATGAAATGAAATGAATAGTTTAGAACTAGGAGAGTACTGACCTGAGAACTGAATGGCAAAGCCCTGCTTACTGGTAAAAAAATCAGTGTTGAATTGTAGGACAACAGAGCTGAATGTGCTGTGGATATTGCCAGGAAGCATGGGGCCACTCAGCTCCTTTAGTAGGATCCCACTCTCCACAGGTCCATCCCAGATCCGAAGTACATCATGGACCTCCTCTGTGTCAAATACCAAGAAATGGAGCCTGGGGAGAAAATAAAGCATGGTTCACGAGGGCCTTATCATTTTTGCTCACCTTCTGGTCTGAATCCTGACCAAAGGACATATGCATGCATTCAAACAAACATTAATTAAACAATAATATAAAGTTTCTATGCTACTGGAAATTTACAATCTAGTAGTAAAATAAAACCTGAACACAGATAAGTATAATATACAACATTATGGATGATTGAAGTTAGTTAGCTAACATTTTTTAAATGCTTACTACATACCAAATGTATACTGTGCTATTATACAACAAAATGTTATGAGCCTTCCATAAAATAACTATCTTAATCAAGTGAGAACACGTTTGTTAAATCTAATGACAGAATTAAACAAAGTTTGAAAAGTTCTTAATCAATTAAGAAGGAATACGAAAATCACTGGATTAAATGAGATGACACCATAGATGAAGTATTTTTGGATTGGACTCAGTCTCACTCTGTGGGTTTTAGATAAAATAAACAAGCCAATTTAGAGCCTGGGCATTCCACTATCAAGCCAACCTAAGGAAGAAGCAAACCAACCAAGTTACAGAGCTATAAGTTTACCTCTTTGTGACATGAGCTCTCTATGCTTAAACCCATGCTCCTCTGGTCTCTGTATTTTTTTATATATGAGTGTCCAAGATTTTGGAAGAGAATATTTGTATCACCTGTTCTTATCACAGCACTTTGGTAAATTATTGTTTCTAAAAGCTCATTAAGTCTGTCTATCTAACTTATATCAATGGATAATCAACAGAGGAAACATATTGGTAGAATTCAAGAGTTATAGTTCTAGAACTACACACACACACACACACACACACACACACACACACACACACACACACACACACGTATGTAAAATCCCTCCAGTTATCCTTAAAATCCTGAGGGGAAGGGGTAGCTAGGTGGTTCAGTGGATTAATAGCCTAGAAGTAGAAGGTCCTGGATTCAAATCTGTGAGATGTTGATTTATATCCAGTCTCTGCCATACCTTTTTCCAGTTTTCCCAGCAATTTTGCCAAATAGTGAATTCTTGTCCCAAAAGTTTGGATCTTTTGGTTTATCAAACACTAAATAATTATGGTCATTTACTACTATGTATTGTGTGTATTGTGTAGCTAATCTACTCCATTGATCTACTGCTATAATTCTTAGCTAATACCATATTGTTTTGATTATTACAACTTCGTGATACAGTTTGATATTCCTAAACCACTGTCTTTCACATTTTTTCATTGATTCCCTTGATAACTTTTATCTTTTGTTCTTCCATATATATTTTATTATTTTTTCTAGTTTTATAAAATAATTTTTGGGCAACTCAATTGGTAGATTAATTTAGGTAGGATTATCATTTTTATTACATTGACTTGACCAAGTCATGAGTAATTAACGTTTTTCCAGTTGTTTATATCTGACTTTATTTTTATGAAAAGTGTTTTGTAATTGTGTTCTATAATTCCTGGGTTTGTCTTGGCAAGTAGATATCCAAGAATTTTATATTATCTACAGTTAATTTAAATGGAACTTTTTTCTGTCTTTTGTTGCTGGGCTTTGTTGTTAATATTGGTAATAAAGAAATGGCAATGATTTGTGTGTATTAATTTTATATTCAGCAACTTTGCTAAAATTATTACTCATTTCAACTAATTTTCAATTTAATTTTTAGGATTCTCTGAGTATATTATCATATCATCTGCAAAGATATTTTAAATTTATTTCTTATAAACAGCATATTGTAGGATTCTGGACTGTAATCCATTCTGCCATCTGATTCCATTTTATTTTCATTCCATTCACACTTACAGTTATGACAGTTAACTGTGTATTTCCCTCCATCTTGCTTTTCTTCTGTTATTCTTCTCTCTCTTCCCTTTTATCTTGTCCTTTTTCACAAATGTTTTACTTCTGTTCACCATCTCACCCAATCTATCTTCCCTTCTATAGATCCCCCCACTACGATCCCTTTAGGGTAATAAAGGTTTCTATATCTAACTGAGTGTGAACGTTATAGATAAAAACTTCCAATGCTTCTTTTACATGTTAGCCACAGGTAACTTCAGTGTAAGGAAATGGAACTACTGTCCCATGCATGGGTCTTCTCACACAGGCCCTCCAGATTGAGCTCTCCACTCTGAGCTTTTCAGATCCTCATGGGTCAAATTCTATCTGAATTCTACTTAAATGTTCCATAGGCACCTTTCGATAGAAGTCAACACTGCAATGCTGGCTGCACAAAATCCTAGACTACAGCTACTATCACAATCATCCATGCCGTATGACTTTGGGGAGGTCCAAGAGAAAGACATTTAGTCTATACCTCTGTATTAAAAGTGGAATTTAGGGCAGCTGGGTAGCTCGGTGGATTGAGAGCCAGGCCTAGAGACAGGAGGTCCTAGGTTCAAATCCAGCCTCAGACACTTCCCAGCTGTGTGACCCTGGGCAAGTCACTTGACCCCCATTGCCTACCCTTACCACTCTTCCACCTATAAGTCAATGCACAGAAGTTAAGGGTTTAAAATAAAAAAAAAATTTTTTAAGTGGAATTTAGATATCTAAGCAATAAAATTCTCTAAGGATACTGCAGATTGTCATTAATGGCCATACCTGCAGGGCAGCATTCTGTGCATATGTGAAAAAATAGATAAAATGCAACCACCAGTGGTTCTGTATGACACACAAAACAATAATTATTAACTTTATTAATAACAGTGAGTCGTAAGTACAAGACCACAACTATGGCATCTGGCCTGCAAGAAAGTCTGGATCCTCTCTCTTGAGCTGGTGTGATATGTCTAAATTTCCATGCTTTTGCTCATGTTACTCCCTATCCCTAGAATCTGATCTTTCCTCCTTCTTTGATGAATTTCTATCCCCCTACAAAATTCAATTCAAATGTCATCTCTATAATGTCTTTCCTGATTCTCTCTATTGGTAACAATATTTCTCCTCCTCAGCCCTCACAAACTTGTTTGTTTTGCACATCTCTCATAAACTTAATGAACTAAGAGTCTATTGAACTTGTGTCATATCCTCCTTTTCAACTCTAAGTTCTAGGATAACAAAGGCTCTATTTTACTGAATTTTATATCTTCCCCAGCACCTGGTTCTCTGAAAATGTAATTAAGGGTCATGGACTGAATTCCTGGGAAAGCAGGCCATAGGGAAGCAGACTTCAACATCCCATTGACCTCTGGGATAACATGACCATGCTAGACAAATACGATTTGGTAATATTTTTCAATGTCTCTAAGATTAGGTAATGGATGCCATGGACCCTGGCAATGAGAAGTGCTTACTAGAGTGGACTTTTTTCAGCTTCTCAGAAATTTGGTAATGATAAAGGATCTAGTTACTCAGTACCATGTTAGAGAGTCCTTTTCCATACTAGAGGACAACCACAACATACCATATTCTATTATCTAAATATGTGAAAAAATTAAGGGCTTGGATAATCATGTAGCAGGTGAGAAATTGTATGAGGCAGACATTCAACAAGAGCAAGAGAAGAAAAAAGTCCTTATGCATAAACATAAACACATATTTATATACAAGTCCAGAAGTTCACACATTCATATCATCCATATACTTATGGAACAAAATACATCAAAACAATGCACATGAAAACAGCATACTGTATTCCCACAGAGTTCATGTATACACATTCAGTTATACAGAATTATACACACTTCCATGGTTACATATGTGTAAACAAATTGTACAAATATGTTCTTAACTCTTTTATGCATCTACACTCAATCATATATGGCCATAGCAGGAGACCAAAGAGGAAAAATGATAAATGGCAGAGGGCTGGGTTAAATGAGGCAGGTGAGAAAAGGAAAGTGATAGTCACTGTGAGAACTTTTCATTGGAAGCTTGTGTAGGAAGCACAGGGAGTTGGATTCTCTGGTTTCATGGATTCATTCCATAGAAATGAAGCAAATGAAGAAAATTCCAGTAAGACTCTTGCCTGCCATGTTTCTTCAATCCACAGAAGTCAAGTTTACTTAACCATCATTTACATGCCCAGACCTAAATGTATACCTCTGAAGCCCATTCCCTCAGGCTGCATCTCTACTTCCTGATGCCCCGTCTCCATAATTGGGACTACTTGCCTGCTTCAAAACTCTCCTTACTACTTGTTGCCAGATTCCACCTAGAGCCAGGATCTCCATCTGGTGCTCCTTATCAGACTCTCATGATGCCAAATGGATGTCAATCTAGGTCTTCTAGTATTGCCTGCATCTCAGATGTGTCCTGAAAACCCATCCTACCCCAGTGGTACTATCTAGTCAAAATTCCTGTTATTTGCAGCTTAGCACATCTGCCATTGACTAACAATCCTCTGACACTGACAATATGCTTTGAGGAAATAATTCATCCCTTATCCAAGGGAAAAAATTATATAGATACACCTGTATAATGATTTTCCATATACTGTTAATTTATAATTTTCCTGAGGGTGAGGAAAAGGCTCATTAACACATTAGTTACTTTAGAAAAGTAAAAGGAATCACACTAATGGGAGGGGCTCATAGTAGTCATGTTAATCTGGAGGTATCTTGATCACTGAAAATTGAAAGAAAAAGCCAAGAGTAGCACAAAGCCTGATATGAAGAAGAAAGTAAAAAGATAACAAGGTTAAGAAAACAGATACACACTGTGGGATGGCTTTGGGTATAATCAAAGACAAATTTTAGCAAGATGTGAGGTCTTTTAACCCCATCAAATATACTTGTATCAGTTACTTTGTGGTCAGATGAAGGAATGTAAAGAAAATAAACCTGTGCTCTCTAAGTCTATTTTGTATTTTTACCTTGTTTTCCTCAAGTGCCGGCAAAAAAAAAATAAAATCTTATAAAATTTCATTTCTGACTTTAATTTGCTAACAGAAAGCAAGAAACCATTCATGTGAGTTATGAGCCAGACACACAAAAGGAAGACCTAAAAGAGGATGCCAGTACTAAGCAATACATAGATTAGAGATTATGAAAGAGAACCATATAAGTTTTCCAGAAGATGTTTAATTGAGAAAACACCATAAAATGAAGATCCTAGGAAGTCTAGCTACAAAAATGCCAAAAAGAAATGAAATCTGTAAAAATAATGATAAATAAAATACCTTTTAAAGACAAAGCTAATGAAAATAAAGTTCTGAAATATATGAATATGTATTGATATCTGTCTGTCTATCCATCTATCTATGTATCGACCTATGCAGATATTTATTCAGTAACAGGGGAAAAAAGGGAAGGAGGAAATGACAGAAGAAATGAATACTGACATAAACTCAAAAATAATGCAAAAAAAAAGTCATAAAATAATCTAAGATAGATAAATATGCATAAAAGAATATAAAAGTAGTTTAGCATTCAACTTAAAAAAAAGAAAATACAATGAAAAACCATATCAGTGTAGTATAAAGTCTCACAGACGATGGTATCAAAGTTGAGAAAACATACTCAGAAACAAAACTAAAAGATAACTGGAACCATGTAGGAAAAAGTTATTTATCTTGCTGAAGCCAAATTACTGACAAAGCTGCAGGGGGTTTAACAGAGGGAGAACTGGGCAGGGGTGGTACCTATGCCCAAAGATGTGTTTGGGGTGCCAAACACACGAATCCTGCCAATTGGCTGTGGCCTTTAATATATAGTTCTCATATCAGTGGCTTTCTGTGTCTGATACTTTGGCTTGATTTTCCTGGCAGGGCCACCTGAGTCTTCCTTTTAGCATTCTACTATCCTTTCTTTTCTCCTCAACATATCTTTTTAGTATGATTCAATATTCAATGAGATTAAATTTAGTAAAAACTGGTATTCAATAAGAACATATTTCAGAAAGAACAGTTAACACTATCAGCCATACCTCATCGCAAAGTCCCAGTTTTATCCCCACTGACCTTATCTGGAGGACAGAACTAGAAGTTCAAACTGCAAAGTAATTTGCATATGAGGGCATATTTTATCTTTTTTTTAAAACCCTTACCATCTGTCTTAGAATCAATATCATATATTGGTTACAAGGCAGAAGAGCAGTAAGGGTGAAGCAATGGGGGTTAAGTGACTTGCACAGGGTAACCTAGTTAGGGAATGTATGAGGCCAGATTGGAACCCAGGATCTTCCATTTCTAGTCCTGTCTCTCAACCACTAAGCCACCCAGCTGCCCTCTTGAAGTTTTAAAAGAAAATAATTTGGGCACTATATTTAAAGGAATAATTCAAAAGGAAAATGAAATACTATTGGACAAAAAGAAATACTATTGGACAAAAAGAGAAAAAAAAATCTAAAATTCAACTCACAGAGAAGTACTATTACCCAGCTTCAAAACTACAGACAAAAAGAAGCTATTCTTCAAGCCATAAGACCGAAAAGAACTTGCATATCAAAAAACACTAATCAGGATCTCACCAAAATTATCTGCAAAACCTAAAGAAAGATGGCAAGGTTGGAAAAGAACATAGAGCACACATGAGTTTTTAAAATACAGGCTTGGATCCTAGAATGAGCCTTCCAGCAAACCTAATTATTCTGTTTGAAGGTAAAAGACATTTAAAAATCAAAAAGTCTTAGAACAATTCATGGATAAAAGCCCACATTTAAAAAGGTCCTTTGAATCAGAGATACCCACATCCCGAAGAGATAAGTAGTTAAAATATTTAAAAGAAACAGTGGGTGCCTAAAACCTATTAACTTCACAGTTGAAATTATAAGATAAAATATTATAATACAATAAGTTATAATGCAAGTCTCTTTCTCCTCAAAAGTCTAACTATAGTGTTTTTCTTTTACCTAAAGGTCACCTAGGGTTCTCAAATGCCATGCCAGGGGATTGCAAGATATATCTTGAGATTTTTTTTCTTTTTTTTATCTTATTCATGAGGGAAGGGGTTGTGGGGGAAGCATTCTAATATGTAATGTCAGTAATGTAGTGAACCTCAGAGAGGAAACTTATTTGTAACTTAAAGATTTGCCTTGGACACTCCAATGGTTAAATGATTTGTCCCCTTCATATAAATACTATATGTTATAGGCAAGATTAGAAACTATTTCTTTCTGATTCCAAGGCTTATCCTCTCTCATCACTATACCATGCTGCCTCCATTGGGTCTGCCCTTTTGGAAAAGTTTTGATTAAATTTCTGGTCAAAAATCATGAATAAAGAGAAGGACCAGGTAAATAAATGTAGAGAAGAATATTACAAAAAATGTGGATGTTGGATGATGAATCTTTGGGCTATAAGAACTCACAAATATGTCTTCACAATGACAATTTAAATGAAAAATTAAAGCCTTCAATGAGAAGGGAAAATAAATTGCTAAAATTTTTGAAAATTATACTTGATTTATGGGGGGAAATAGAATAAAAATATTAAAAGATACAAAATTTAAATATTAACAAAGGAAAAAATTAAAAGGGAGTAGGAAAATAAGATGGCTGTCCCCAAAGCAAATTCTTACCTTTAACAAAAGAGAGAAAGAGACTTGTATCTTGGGGAAACTTAAAGAATTGTCATTTTTAAGCACAGGAATTATGAGATTAGGTTTAGAGCTTTTTAAGATGCACTGAGCATTAGAAAAAATATATAGTGACATACAGTAGTTTATGCTCTTTTCTGATAATATAAATAACAGAGAAAAAATAATAATTAATTTCTAACAATTGTAACATTAAAAATGAGAGACCTCAATTCTTCTATGAGTATAAAAGGCTAATAATAGGATCCAGAGCTATAAGAATTCTTGGAAATCATCTAGTCCAACACCTTTCTGTTAGGGCTAAAGAACCTAAGACTCAGAGAGGTGATTTTTCCAAGTAGTAAGTAGTAAGATTCAAACGTTTAGGTCCTCAAATCTCAATTTCAACATGGTTTCTATTACATTATACAGGTATTAAGAATGAACTAAAAATAGAATCTAATAATGTAGGGTCTAGAAGGACTATATGAAACTTAAAGAGACTTAAAAGCACTAAAACAATTCTGAAAGATAACAATGGACACAAGACAATCTGAAATGATAATAATATCAAATAAGTTGAAATCAAATCAGAAAGCATTAAGATATATCAAAGGATTTTATATCATGATAAAAAAGAAATATTAGTAACATGAATTTAATATACATCAAGCTAAAAATAAAAAGAGAATAAATTACAAATTTAATGGAAAAGCAGTGAATGCACCTTATTTCCAAGTACACACAAAACTGAAAACATAGTTGAACATATACTATGATGTGTAAAAAAAATCTTTTAAAAATTTAAAAAGACAAAAATTACACAAAGCATATTTTTAGTCTACAATGTAGAAGAGTATAACAAATTGGATTAAAAGGTACAAGAATACAAAGTTAGGACCAACATGAATGAAAACACAGACCTGTAAAATAAGGTAATTTGTCATAAACCAGTATCTATAAATTATAGTTGAAATTGATGTCAGGATGCTTTTTTACATAATAATAAAACATAAAATGATGACTAAATAAATAGATTATATCTAAAGACATTAGAAAAGGAAAAAAGTAATAATGTAATGGAGAGTAGCATAAGGAAAATTACCAAATGAAAATAGAAATTAATAAAATAGAAAAGTATTAAGTGCCAAGAGCTTTACAAAGAAAAATAAACTATTAAAATTTTTAATCAAAAAGGGGAAGAAAAAATTTAAATCACCAAAACTAGACATGGGAAAGGAAAGAACATTGTAAATGTAAAAAGAAATTAAGAAAATTATCTAGCATTATTACACACAGCTGTGTTCTAAGGAGCTTAAAGCAGATGGGAAAGTAACAATGAAAACATAAATTACCCAAACTGACAAAACAAAAAATAAGTAACTTATAGGATAAATTAAAAAGGAGAATTCATGTAGGCCATCAAAAAACTACCCTATAAAAGGGCACTCAGACCTAACAAATTCATAAATGATATTTTCAACTATTTAAAGAATTATGCAAAAGACAATTTTAAAAATAAAGATAATAGGCTACTAAAATTGTTTTTAAAAGCAGGTATTTTTTTTTATTTTAAAAGCAAAGGCAATGTTGGAAAGGATTATGAGTTAATCTTACTGATATAATATAATAATAGCAATACTTTACATTTATAAGTATTTATTTTGTGCCAAGCAACATGATATGTGATTTATAATTACTATCTCATTTTGTTCTCACAACAACCTTTTTGCAGGAGAGGAAACAAGCAAACAGAGGTTAAGAGATTTGCCCAGGGTCACACACCTAGTAAATGTATGTGATTAGATTTGAACTAGGTCTTTCTGACTCTAAGTTTGGCTTTCTACACACTGTGTTGTCTAGCTTTCTATGACAGAGAGCAAGAGAGAGAGAGAGAGAAAGAGAGAGAGAGAGAGAGAGAGAGAGAGAGAGAGAGAGAGAGAGAGAGAGAGAGAG
>NC_058132.1:84914169-84924329 GCF_016433145.1 Gracilinanus agilis | reverse complement strand
AGAGGAGAGGAGAGGAGAGGAGAGGAGAGGAGAGGAGAGGAGAGGAGAGGAGAGGAGAGGAGAGGAGAGGAGAGGAGAGGAGAGGAGAGGAGAGGAGAAGAGAAGAGAAAGAGAAGAGACAGAGACAGAGACAGAGAGACAGAGAAAGACAGAGACACAGAGACACAGAGAGAGACAGACAGAGACAGACATCATATATACATATTTATGTGTGTATATTGGCATATATAAATATACATACTCATATATGTATAAATGCCAAAGAAAATATTGGCAAAGAGAATAGCAATATAATAGGAGTTCATCGTAACCAAGTGGAGTTTATAACAGGGAAGTAATAAATTATTATTTTTAAGTTCACATTAATATGTCAATAATAACATATCAATAAAAATTAAAATAGTAACATCGATACATAGCAACTACTGACAAAATAATAGAATAGAATTATCTTCTTTAATATTATGAAATTCATCTATTTTAAACTATGACAACACATTTTATTCAATGGGGAAATATTAAGAAATATTCCCTCTGAGGATGAAAAGAAGGGAGGAAGAAAAGAAAGAAGGAAGATGGAAGGAGGAGATGGAGGGAGAAAGGGGAGACAATAAAAGGAGGAAAAAGGAAGGAGAGAAGGAAAGAAAGAAGGAGAGAAGGAGGGAAAGAAAGAAGGAAGAATGAAGGAAGAAAGAAAAAAGGAAAGAAGGAAGGATGGGGTGAATGAGGGAATGAAGGAGGAAAGAAGGGAGGGAAAGAATGAAGGATAAAGGAAATAAGGAAGGAAAGGAGGGAGAAAGGAAGGAAGGAAGGGAGGAAGAAAAGAAAGAAGGATAAAGGAAGGAAGGAGGGACACATTGAGAATCCAAAGGCCTTAAATTGGATGCCTTCTCCTAGCTGTTGCTCTTCTATTTAGACCTTCTTGTCTTGAGCTTTTGTAGGCATATGGAAGCCCCTGTGATGCTCTGGGCATTAGTCAAGAATAAGAGAAGTATCTTAGTTCAAAGGCAAGAAACTGGGGATCCAGGAGATAATGGAATAGAAGGCTGACTGGGTTATGGAGGAATGCTTGTGAAAACAAGGCAGGACAGCCTAGAGTAGGGTCAAGAGAACTAGAAGGGGAGGATATCAGTTCTCCTTTTCTGGAAGACTACTTCCCTCATCGCCCTACTGAATCAAAGGCAATGGAGGGTGAGCTAGGGTAGCAAAGGTAGCCCTTAACTTCTTTGAAATAAATTTTCTTTATCTGTAAAATGGGTAAATATTTCAGTCCCTCTAGTACTTACATCATAGTACAAGGGAGTCCAGAGAGATAATGTATGTAAAGGTCTTTGCCAACCTTAAACCTTTAGCCCACACATTAGCTTTTGTAATAATAAACTTTATACTTATGAAAAAAGGAAATATTCCCACTAAAACACTGATAATAAATGGATCTCTGGGAGCAAAGCCAAGAAGGCAGAGTAGCAGAAAACAATACAATGAGTTCCCCTCAAAATCTTCTCCAAACAGATCTAAAAAATACACAAAATCTTCTCCAAAGAGATCTAAAAAATACACCAAAACTTGATGGGAAAATTAAAAAAAAAAAAGATGTTAAAATGAGTAATTTTTACAGCCCAGGTTGCAGAGGAACAGGGATGATGAGATCTGCAAACATTGGAAACAGGATCTGACCTGGACAGCATCATATGGAGGACATTTTAGAGAAGGGAAAGGCTATAGAACAGGGCAAGTGGCATTCTCAGACACATCATGGGAAACCATGAGACATACCAGAGGACCAAGCCAGAGCCTGGTGTCAAATGGTAGTTTTTCTTTTTTAATATTGTATTTTTAAAAATCATTCAAGATACATCTTCTCACCATTTCCTGACAAGTCATTTGTCCCTTCTAATTGAGAACACAATAAAAACAGGACTGTTCCAAATATGTATAGTCAATTAAAACAAATTTCGACATTGGCCATGTTCAAACAAAATTTGTCATATTCAGCATTCTGAGCCCTTCACTTCTTTATAATGAGAGAAGGAGCATGTTTCATTAGTCTGCTAGAATAATGACTGGCTATTATGCTTTTAAAAGTTTAGTACAATAGTATTCCATCACATTTAAACCATAATTTGTTCATCCGTTCTCCAATTTATGGGACCCCCTCAGGCTCCTATTCTTTGCAACCTCAAAAAAGTATATTTTTCTATATCTTTAGAGTTCATTTTACTTAGAATGAATACAAATCCTCCCTTAAACTACTCTCTCTCAAATTCCCCTTCCCTCTATCTCCTTTTTCCTTCCTAATTTCCTGTTCTATAAGATATATTTCTAGACTCAATTATATATATTCTTGTTTTTGACCAGTTCAGACGTAAGCTCCCATTTTTTTTACCCTTTGTTAAGTATAGATATATATTTGAGCTCCTAATCATGAGAGATAATTTTCCCTAACCTTCCATTCCCCCTGCTTCTTCCCCTAGCTTTCCATTCTTTCCTTATAATGATCAAAACATAACAGAGTGACTTGCAGGAATTGTCTAATTGGACTCCCTTTATGACCCCTGATGACTGTAGGGTTTCAAAGGGACACATATCATCACCCCATATTTGAGCAGTTTATCTTTGTTTAACTCTTTATCATTACTCATTCATTTGTATTTTGTTATACTTATTTTCATTTCTGTCTTTGAACTTCAAAATTTCTACACAGTTTTGATCTTTTATCAGGAAAGCTTCGAAGTCTTTTTATTTCATTAAAGATTCATTCTTTCCCTTGTCATATTATACTCATCTTTATTGGGTAAGTTATTCTCAGCTGTGAGCCCATATACTTTGAATTCTAGAATATTGCATTGCCAGTCATCTAACTCTTTATAGAGGGGGCTGCCAAATAATATTTGATCCCGATTGTGCTTTCTCAATTCTTGAAGCCTTTCATGCTGGGTACTTATAATATTTTTTCTTTGACCTGTAAACTCTGGATTTTGGCTATAATGTTCCTGGGAGTTTTCATATTCTGAGTCCTTTCATGGGATGAATGGTATATTCTTCCTAATTCTACTTTGTCCTCTGGTTTTAAGAGATCAGAGCAGATTTTTTTAAGACTTCTTGAAATAATGTTCAGACTGTTCTATGATTTTTAATTTTTTTCTCCTCAGTCTGTTTTCCAGGTCAGTTGTTTTTGTTATCAAATACCTTACTTTTTCTAGTCTTTTGACTTTGCTTTAATTATTTCTTGTTGTTCCATGGAGTCATTGGTTTCTGTTTGGTTCACTCTGATTTTTAGAGAGTTCACTGCTTAGACAAGGCTTTGTACATTTTTGTGCCAAGCTATTAATTCCCTTTCCAATTATTGCTTCTGTAACTTTCATTTTTCTTCTAATTTTTTCCTCAAGTGTTCCTCAAGCAGTGTTTCTCTCTGAGGTTTTGCTTGTAGATGTTTTGGAGTCATTATCTTCTTCTAGATTTTTATCTGAAGCATCCCTGCCATCATGATAGTTATTTGATAATATTTAGCAGGGTTTTTTTAATAGAAAGATTTTATTTAATTAATTTAGAATATTTTTACATGGTTACATGATTCATGTTCTTCCCCTCCCCTTTCCCTCCCCCTAGCCCCATAGCCAATGCACAATTCCACTGGGTTTTACATGTATCATTGATCAAGACCAATTTCCATATTATTGATAATTACACTAGGGTGATCGTTTAGAGTCTACATCCCCAATCATATCCCCATCAACCCAGTTGTTTTTCTTCTGTGTTTCTACTCCCACAGTTCTTCCTCTGAAAGTGGATAGTGTTCTTCCTCATAAGTCCCTCAGAATTGTCCTGAGTCATTGCATTGCTGCTAGTAGAGAAGTCTATTACATTCGATTATATCACAGTGTATCAGTCTCTGTGTACAATGTTCTCCTGGTTCTGCTCCTTTCACTCTGCGTCAATTCCTGGAGGTCATTCCAGTTCATATGGAATTCCTCCAGTTCATTATTCCTTTGAGCACAATAGTATTACATCACAAACAGATACCACAATTTGTTTAGCCGTTCCCCAATTGAAGGACATACCCTCATTTTCCAATTTTTGCCACCACAAAGAGCACAGCTATAAATATTTTTGTACAAGTCTTTTTCCCTATGATCTCTTTGGAGGTATAAACCTAGGAGTGGTATGGCTGGATCAAAAGGCAGACAGCCTTAACAGGTGGTTTAAAATGTGTTAAAATGTTTTTTGTAAATGGAAAAAGTGTTTTAGATGGAAACAATAGAAAAAAAATGAGCACAATGGAAGAAAGACTAGGAAGCATTATTAATTAGCTTGGGACAAGAGAAGTTCAAAATGTTACCCAAGCAACAAACTCCCTGAAAATCAGATTAGATAAACAGAAGACAATAATTCCATTAAACAGGAAGAAGTATTAAAACATGGCTAACAGCTTAGGGAAAATAGAAGAAAATGTAAGGTATCTTATAGCAAAAGCAACTGACCTGGAAAACAGTTCAAGAAGAAAAAAAATTAAGAATCATTGAATTACCTGAAAAAAATGACTTTAAGAAAAGGAGCCTACACATCCTATTTTGTGAAGAATTCCTAAATTTCTTAAAACCAGAGAATAAAGAAGAAATAGGAATGATCCACTGATCACTTCCTATAAAAAATATCCCAAACAGAAAATTCCTAGGAATATCACTATCTAAATCCAAGACTTCCAGGTCAAAGAAAACTGTGAAAAGTAACTAGAAAGAATTCAAGGGCCAAGATGACAAAGTTGGGATCATACATGATTTATTAGCTACCACTATAAAGGAGTAGAGAGTTTAGAATATGATATTCCCAAAGTGAAAGCATATGAGCTTACAATTATGACTAACTTACCTAAAAAAAATTGAGTATAATGTGATGAGGGAAGAAATGGATTTTTAAGGAAACAGAGGACTTCCAAGCATTTCTGATGAAAAAAATATGTAAAAACTCTGAATTTCAAACCCAGTATTTTAGAGAAGCATTATAAGGCAAACATGAACAATCTAAAGGATAAACTTCTTACACTCTAATTTAGGGAGAGGATATATATATATCCATGCAGTGCCCTATTCATTACTAGGAGTCATAAAGTAATCTAATTAGACAAGGCATAGGGGTGATTCTGTTTGTTTTGTTGATATGAAGAGAAGAACCTAAGGAGAAGGGAAGGAGAATGCACTGTAGGAGGGGAGGAAGGAGAAATTATTTCACATAATCAGGGTACACAAGTAGACATCAATACAAACAAGGAGAAGGAAGTTGGAAGGAAGCAGCTGACATTTGAGCCTTACTTTCATCTGAACTGGTCAAAATAGGGAAGAATACACTTTTTACCTAAGGATATCCATACATTTGGGGTGCAAAATTAAATTTCACTCAACAGGGAAATGAAAAGGAAAGAGAAAAATAAAGGGAAGACAGAGCAAGGTAGGCACTAGTCCTAAGCAAAATAAATTATCAGGATATATAAGAATATTTTTAGCTCTTTTTGAAGTAGCAAAGAATGGAAATCTATGAGACTGCCCAATACACTAATAATTGAATAAGTTATTATAATAAATATCATGGAATATTGTTGTGCTGTTAAAAATGTTGAAAAGAATGGTTTCAGATAAACCTAGAAAGACTTGCATGTTCATTTGCAGAGTGAACAAAACTATGAGAAAAATTTAAGATAATAATGAGGTGAATACAATTAACTTTATAAGAATTGGGAATTCTGATCACTATAAAGAACCACCATACTTACAGAGGACTAATTTGTGATGCCTCCCACCCACTTCATGACAGATAGGTAAAAGATTCAGAGTACAGAATCACACATATACATACATTTATAATGTATATTTATATATGACTACATATGCAGCTAGGTGACACAGTGCATATGGTGTCTATCCTAGAGTCAAAGAAAACTGGGTACAAATCTAGCCTTAGATTTACTAGACATGTGAATCTCCTCAGCTGTGAAGTAGAGATAATAATAGCACTTCTTTCCCAAAGTTAAATGAAGATTAAATGCACTTTGCACAGAGACTGGGACATAGTGCCATATAAATATTGTGTGTGTGTGTGTGTGTGTGTGTGTGTTTAGAGTGAATAATTGGCAAATTTGTTTTGCTTGTTATACATTTGTAGCAGGGATTTTTTTAAATTAATAATTGGGTTGGGTAGAAGAGTTACAGTGAGAAGAAGAAAAGTCATATTTTTCCTGATTGAAAGAATATATATATATACATGTATATATATATATATACACACACATGTATACACACAATACATACAGATATATTTATGTGTATACATATATTTAAAGGATTTATTGTTTATTCAGAAGTTCCTTCACATTATATAGACTCTAATCTCATTCATGGCTGGTCATCTTGTGCAACTCTTGTCCAAGCTTTTCCACAAGTTCTACACAAAGATTCCAATGAATGTGCTGTAGATTTTCCTCTATTTCTCCTGAACTTCTAAGACTAGAATTGGAACACTCTGGCTATCTACCATACATTGTTCTTGCCAGGTGATTAATCCACCTTCTCTTCCTATTATATAATCCTTTGATGACTTTATTCCTGCTCTTCTTCAGCGTGCATCATTGATTGGTTATAAGTGATAGCCTGTTGTAGCCCCCATGAACCTCTCTATTATGCTTTATGTGATACTCACTTTTAATTGTTCTGAAGCAATTGTTTTACATGCCTTTATGTAGCTGATAGCAATACCAACAGATTATGAATACTGAGAAAAATGTGTTTTATGCAATGGTTTCCATCGGTAAACAAAATTTGCAACTTCCCAAAATCAATCCAGTCCATGTTCCTCTTCATTTTCAACCCCATATCCAATTTACTGTCCATCTCTACTCTCTTTCCTAATATTCACACAGAAAGTTCCATAGGGAATCCTTCCAAATGAATATTAAAATCTGGGTAATAAATATTCTTCATCCACTTTGTCTTTCCTATGTGGAAAGGTAGGCCAAGAGCTTGTTACAATAAACAAAAAATTATTCCCAAGTAGTAACATCTTAAGGACCTCACCACATATAGAGAATCTCTCTTTGACTTGGAATCTACACTGAACTTCCTCTATCAGAGTGGTGAATAATTTTGGCAGTTATCAATCAACCTCTTTTATGCCTCACCTGATGTTTAAGATCAGAGGGTCACTGAACAAAATTGTTTGTGTCATTCTATCTTTTAAGGAATATGGAATGATTTTTTTTCAAGTATAAGTAAGAGCTATCTTGTTATAAAAGAGTATTTTATTCTATGGTGAAGGGAGAATGAATTATATACTATACGCTATGGATTGTGCTTAGAGCTTTACAAATATTATATTATTTGATCCTCACAACAACCCTGTGAGTTATTACAGTTTTACAGTTGAAGAAACTGAAATAAACAGGCTAAGTGATATGCCCAGGGCCACATAGCTGGTAAATGTCTGAAGCTGGATTTGAATTCAGGAGTTTCTGACTCCACACTCCAGACTATTACTGAATGAAATGCTTTTCGGTAATCAGCAAACACTAAGCATGATGAGATCTTTTTTGGTTAACTGTGAATTGATATGAGTATGGTCCATTATTGAATATTGCTTAAAAAAGCTGCTTGTTTCCTTCTAAAATCCTCACTGAGGATAACCTAATTTATATACTTTATTCAAGTGTAGATGGTCACCATAAATATTTTGTAGGGACCTTGTTGGCATACAGATAGGCAATTATTGATGTTTTCTCAGTCATTTCTTTTAGGTACTAATACAGTCTAATATTTTTCCCCACACCTCTCATATCTCCCCTTCTTTGGGATACCTTTTATAGTGGTCTATCATTGCCCTCACAGTTGTGATCAAATCAATATGTTTTTCCCATCTTTTAGTGTCATTTCCACCTCTTCTATAAGCACAACTATGATGGTGGGACCCAAGTATGGTCGTCTCCTTACCATTGATGGAGTAAGTAGTTTACTAAAATAATTTCTGCAATTTTTTTTTCATTTTTTTTCTGTTTATTGTGCTTCCTTAACTTTTCTCTTTCAATGACTTAGCATGGCTTTGCATAGTTGAGTTTCATGTCAAGTTTTCTTTGACCTGGTTTCCCTTGCACTGCTTCTTCCTGCATTGTTAAAAGATACTGGGCTTCCAGGTTAAGATGGCGGCAGAGTAAAAAGCAGCGCTTAAAGAAAACCGGTCTAGAAGAGACAATTTGAGAATAATTGGTCTTCCAGAAAAACCAGAAATTAATAGAAACCTGGACTCCATACTAACAGAAATAATCCAGCAAAATTGCCCTGAAGTCCTACAACAAGAGGGCAATATAGACATTGAAAGGATTCATAGAACACCTGCGACATTCGATCCAGAAAAGAAAACACCCAGAAATATAATTGCAAAATTCAAGTTTCCAAGCAAAAGAAAAAATCTTACAAGAAGCCAGAAAGAAACAATTCAAATATCAAGGAGCACCAATCAGGATCACACAGGATCTGGCAGCCTCCACGCTAAAAGATCGCAAGGCTTGGAATACGATATTCAGAAAGGCAAGAGAGCTGGGCCTTCAACCACGGATCAACTACCCATCAAAATTGACTATATATTTCCAGGGGAAAGTATGGGCATTCAACAAAATTGAAGAATTCCAGGTATTTGCACAGAAAATACCAGGGCTAAATGGAAAGTTTGATATCTAACCACAAAAATCTAGAGAAACATGAAAAGGTAAATAAGATACAGAGGGGAAAGAAAGAAAACTTATAATTTTTAGGCCTTTTTAAGGGCCTCAGTGAGATCTAATTATCTGTATTCCTATGTAGAGAAATGTTATGTATAATTCTCTGTAGTGAACTCTATTCACTATTATAATATTCACTATTATAGTAATCAGAAGAATAATTCACAGGGTGAGGGTGGAACACTAAATAATCTAAGATGGCATGGAAGATGGGAAAGAGGGGGTGAATAGCAGGGGACACCAAGAGAAACTTGAGTGAATTAGAAAATAGGATATTCTATTACACACAAAGAGGGCATGTGAGGGAGAGGGGACAAATACTATTATAAGAAGGAGAGGAAGAGAGTATAAAGAGGTAATAATCAAACCTTACTCTCAGTGTAATCAACCCGGAGAGGGAAGAGTAGCTATATTATCCATTGGGACATAAAACTCTTATCTAACCCTTCTGAGAAAGTTAGAAGGGATAAACCAAGGGGAGCAGGGGAGTGGGGAGGTCAAAAAAAGGGAGGGGTGAAGGGGGAAGGAATTCATAAGGCCTTTAAAAACAAAAAGAGGGAGAAAAACAAGGGAGGGGGTAGAAAGGGAAGTTAATCAAGGGAGGGGATAAGGGATAGCGGCTCAATAGCAAACCACTGGTTTAAAAGGAAAAAAAGTATAAGGAAAAAGGGGGTAGGAATGGGGGAGGATTTGAAAATGTCAGCAAATGCACATAAATGATGATTATAACTCTGAATGTGAATGGGATGAGCTCGTTCATAAAACGGAAGCAAATAGCAGAGTGGATTAGAAACCAAAATCCCACCATATGTTGTCTACAAGAAACACAGATGAGGCGGGTGGACATACACAAGTTTAAGGTTCAGGGCTTGAGCAAAATCTTTTCGGCATCAAATGAGAAAAAGAAGGCAGGAGTGGCTATTATGATTTCTGACAAAGCCAAAGTAAAAATAGATATGATTAAAAAAGACAGGGAAGGTCATTACATCCTGATTAAAGGCAGTATAAACAATGAGGAAATAACACTGCTCAATATGTATGCACCAAGTGGCATAGCACCCAAATTCATAAAGGAGAAACTGGCAGAGCTCAAGAAGGAAATAGATAGTAAAACCATACTAGTGGGAGATCTAAATATACCTCTGTCAGATCTAGATAAATCAAACCAAAAAATAAATAAGAAAGAGGTAAGAGAGGTGAATGAAGTCCTAGAAAAATTAGATCTAATTGATATGTGGAGAAAAATGAATAGGGACAAAAAGGAATACACCTTCTTCTCAGCTGCACATGGCATATTCACAAAGATTGACCGTGTTATAGGGCATAGAATCATTGCAAACAAATGCAAAAGAGCAGAAATAATAAATGTAACCTTCTCAGATCATAATGCAATAAAAATAAT